>NW_026519072.1:300000-402566 GCF_947347685.1 Pleuronectes platessa | reverse complement strand
ACCCTAACCCTAACCCTAACCCTAACCCTAACCCTAACCCTAACCCTAACCCTAACCCTAACCCTAACCCTAACCCTAACCCTAACCCTAACCTACCCTAACCCTAACCCTAACCCTAACCCTAACCCTAACCCTAACCCTCTAACCCTAACCCTAACCCTAACCCTAACCCTAACCCTAACCCTAACCCTAACCCTAACCCTAACCCTAACCCTAACCCTAACCCTAACCCTAACCCTAACCCTAACCCTAACCCTAACCCTAACCCTAACCCTAACCCTAACCCTAACCCTAACCCTAACCCTAACCCTAACCCTAACCCTAACCCTAACCCTAACCCTAACCCTAACCCTAACCCTAACCCTAACCCTAACCCTAACCCTAACCCTAACCCTAACCCTAACCCTAACCCTAACCCTAACCCTAACCCTAACCCTAACCCTAACCCTAACCCTAACCCTAACCCTAACCCTAACCCTAACCCTAACCCTAACCCTAACCCTAACCCTAACCCTAACCCTAACCCTAACCCTAACCCTAACCCTAACCCTAACCCTAACCCTAACCCTAACCCTAACCCTAACCCTAACCCTAACCCTAACCCTAACCCTAACCCTAACCCTAACCCTAACCCTAACCCTAACCCTAACCCTAACCCTAACCCTAACCCTAACCCTAACCCTAACCCTAACCCTAACCCTAACCCTAACCCTAACCCTAACCCTAACCCTAACCCTAACCCTAACCCTAACCCTAACCCTAACCCTAACCCTAACCCTAACCCTAACCCTAACCCTAACCCTAACCCTAACCCTAACCCTAACCCTAACCCTAACCCTAACCCTAACCCTAACCCTAACCCTAACCCTAACCCTAACCCTAACCCTAACCCTAACCCTAACCCTAACCCTAACCCTAACCCTAACCCTAACCCTAACCCTAACCCTAACCCTAACCCTAACCCTAACCCTAACCCTAACCCTAACCCTAACCCTAACCCTAACCCTAACCCTAACCCTAACCCTAACCCTAACCCTAACCCTAACCCTAACCCTAACCCTAACCCTAACCCTAACCCTAACCCTAACCCTAACCCTAACCCTAACCCTAACCCTAACCCTAACCCTAACCCTAACCCTAACCCTAACCCTAACCCTAACCCTAACCCTAACCCTAACCCTAACCCTAACCCTAACCCTAACCCTAACCCTAACCCTAACCCTAACCCTAACCCTAACCCTAACCCTAACCCTAACCCTAACCCTAACCCTAACCCTAACCCTAACCCTAACCCTAACCCTAACCCTAACCCTAACCCTAACCCTAACCCTAACCCTAACCCTAACCCTAACCCTAACCCTAACCCTAACCCTAACCCTAACCCTAACCCTAACCCTAACCCTAACCCTAACCCTAACCCTAACCCTAACCCTAACCCTAACCCTAACCCTAACCCTAACCCTAACCCTAACCCTAACCCTAACCCTAACCCTAACCCTAACCCTAACCCTAACCCTAACCCTAACCCTAACCCTAACCCTAACCCTAACCCTAACCCTAACCCTAACCCTAACCCTAACCCTAACCCTAACCCTAACCCTAACCCTAACCCTAACCCTAACCCTAACCCTAACCCTAACCCTAACCCTAACCCTAACCCTAACCCTAACCCTAACCCTAACCCTAACCCTAACCCTAACCCTAACCCTAACCCTAACCCTAACCCTAACCCTAACCCTAACCCTAACCCTAACCCTAACCCTAACCCTAACCCTAACCCTAACCCTAACCCTAACCCTAACCCTAACCCTAACCCTAACCCTAACCCTAACCCTAACCCTAACCCTAACCCTAACCCTAACCCTAACCCTAACCCTAACCCTAACCCTAACCCTAACCCTAACCCTAACCCTAACCCTAACCCTAACCCTAACCCTAACCCTAACCCTAACCCTAACCCTAACCCTAACCCTAACCCTAACCCTAACCCTAACCCTAACCCTAACCCTAACCCTAACCCTAACCCTAACCCTAACCCTAACCCTAACCCTAACCCTAACCCTAACCCTAACCCTAACCCTAACCCTAACCCTAACCCTAACCCTAACCCTAACCCTAACCCTAACCCTAACCCTAACCCTAACCCTAACCCTAACCCTAACCCTAACCCTAACCCTAACCCTAACCCTAACCCTAACCCTAACCCTAACCCTAACCCTAACCCTAACCCTAACCCTAACCCTAACCCTAACCCTAACCCTAACCCTAACCCTAACCCTAACCCTAACCCTAACCCTAACCCTAACCCTAACCCTAACCCTAACCCTAACCCTAACCCTAACCCTAACCCTAACCCTAACCCTAACCCTAACCCTAACCCTAACCCTAACCCTAACCCTAACCCTAACCCTAACCCTAACCCTAACCCTAACCCTAACCCTAACCCTAACCCTAACCCTAACCCTAACCCTAACCCTAACCCTAACCCTAACCCTAACCCTAACCCTAACCCTAACCCTAACCCTAACCCTAACCCTAACCCTAACCCTAACCCTAACCCTAACCCTAACCCTAACCCTAACCCTAACCCTAACCCTAACCCTAACCCTAACCCTAACCCTAACCCTAACCCTAACCCTAACCCTAACCCTAACCCTAACCCTAACCCTAACCCTAACCCTAACCCTAACCCTAACCCTAACCCTAACCCTAACCCTAACCCTAACCCTAACCCTAACCCTAACCCTAACCCTAACCCTAACCCTAACCCTAACCCTAACCCTAACCCTAACCCTAACCCTAACCCTAACCCTAACCCTAACCCTAACCCTAACCCTAACCCTAACCCTAACCCTAACCCTAACCCTAACCCTAACCCTAACCCTAACCCTAACCCTAACCCTAACCCTAACCCTAACCCTAACCCTAACCCTAACCCTAACCCTAACCCTAACCCTAACCCTAACCCTAACCCTAACCCTAACCCTAACCCTAACCCTAACCCTAACCCTAACCCTAACCCTAACCCTAACCCTAACCCTAACCCTAACCCTAACCCTAACCCTAACCCTAACCCTAACCCTAACCCTAACCCTAACCCTAACCCTAACCCTAACCCTAACCCTAACCCTAACCCTAACCCTAACCCTAACCCTAACCCTAACCCTAACCCTAACCCTAACCCTAACCCTAACCCTAACCCTAACCCTAACCCTAACCCTAACCCTAACCCTAACCCTAACCCTAACCCTAACCCTAACCCTAACCCTAACCCTAACCCTAACCCTAACCCTAACCCTAACCCTAACCCTAACCCTAACCCTAACCCTAACCCTAACCCTAACCCTAACCCTAACCCTAACCCTAACCCTAACCCTAACCCTAACCCTAACCCTAACCCTAACCCTAACCCTAACCCTAACCCTAACCCTAACCCTAACCCTAACCCTAACCCTAACCCTAACCCTAACCCTAACCCTAACCCTAACCCTAACCCTAACCCTAACCCTAACCCTAACCCTAACCCTAACCCTAACCCTAACCCTAACCCTAACCCTAACCCTAACCCTAACCCTAACCCTAACCCTAACCCTAACCCTAACCCTAACCCTAACCCTAACCCTAACCCTAACCCTAACCCTAACCCTAACCCTAACCCTAACCCTAACCCTAACCCTAACCCTAACCCTAACCCTAACCCTAACCCTAACCCTAACCCTAACCCTAACCCTAACCCTAACCCTAACCCTAACCCTAACCCTAACCCTAACCCTAACCCTAACCCTAACCCTAACCCTAACCCTAACCCTAACCCTAACCCTAACCCTAACCCTAACCCTAACCCTAACCCTAACCCTAACCCTAACCCTAACCCTAACCCTAACCCTAACCCTAACCCTAACCCTAACCCTAACCCTAACCCTAACCCTAACCCTAACCCTAACCCTAACCCTAACCCTAACCCTAACCCTAACCCTAACCCTAACCCTAACCCTAACCCTAACCCTAACCCTAACCCTAACCCTAACCCTAACCCTAACCCTAACCCTAACCCTAACCCTAACCCTAACCCTAACCCTAACCCTAACCCTAACCCTAACCCTAACCCTAACCCTAACCCTAACCCTAACCCTAACCCTAACCCTAACCCTAACCCTAACCCTAACCCTAACCCTAACCCTAACCCTAACCCTAACCCTAACCCTAACCCTAACCCTAACCCTAACCCTAACCCTAACCCTAACCCTAACCCTAACCCTAACCCTAACCCTAACCCTAACCCTAACCCTAACCCTAACCCTAACCCTAACCCTAACCCTAACCCTAACCCTAACCCTAACCCTAACCCTAACCCTAACCCTAACCCTAACCCTAACCCTAACCCTAACCCTAACCCTAACCCTAACCCTAACCCTAACCCTAACCCTAACCCTAACCCTAACCCTAACCCTAACCCTAACCCTAACCCTAACCCTAACCCTAACCCTAACCCTAACCCTAACCCTAACCCTAACCCTAACCCTAACCCTAACCCTAACCCTAACCCTAACCCTAACCCTAACCCTAACCCTAACCCTAACCCTAACCCTAACCCTAACCCTAACCCTAACCCTAACCCTAACCCTAACCCTAACCCTAACCCTAACCCTAACCCTAACCCTAACCCTAACCCTAACCCTAACCCTAACCCTAACCCTAACCCTAACCCTAACCCTAACCCTAACCCTAACCCTAACCCTAACCCTAACCCTAACCCTAACCCTAACCCTAACCCTAACCCTAACCCTAACCCTAACCCTAACCCTAACCCTAACCCTAACCCTAACCCTAACCCTAACCCTAACCCTAACCCTAACCCTAACCCTAACCCTAACCCTAACCCTAACCCTAACCCTAACCCTAACCCTAACCCTAACCCTAACCCTAACCCTAACCCTAACCCTAACCCTAACCCTAACCCTAACCCTAACCCTAACCCTAACCCTAACCCTAACCCTAACCCTAACCCTAACCCTAACCCTAACCCTAACCCTAACCCTAACCCTAACCCTAACCCTAACCCTAACCCTAACCCTAACCCTAACCCTAACCCTAACCCTAACCCTAACCCTAACCCTAACCCTAACCCTAACCCTAACCCTAACCCTAACCCTAACCCTAACCCTAACCCTAACCCTAACCCTAACCCTAACCCTAACCCTAACCCTAACCCTAACCCTAACCCTAACCCTAACCCTAACCCTAACCCTAACCCTAACCCTAACCCTAACCCTAACCCTAACCCTAACCCTAACCCTAACCCTAACCCTAACCCTAACCCTAACCCTAACCCTAACCCTAACCCTAACCCTAACCCTAACCCTAACCCTAACCCTAACCCTAACCCTAACCCTAACCCTAACCCTAACCCTAACCCTAACCCTAACCCTAACCCTAACCCTAACCCTAACCCTAACCCTAACCCTAACCCTAACCCTAACCCTAACCCTAACCCTAACCCTAACCCTAACCCTAACCCTAACCCTAACCCTAACCCTAACCCTAACCCTAACCCTAACCCTAACCCTAACCCTAACCCTAACCCTAACCCTAACCCTAACCCTAACCCTAACCCTAACCCTAACCCTAACCCTAACCCTAACCCTAACCCTAACCCTAACCCTAACCCTAACCCTAACCCTAACCCTAACCCTAACCCTAACCCTAACCCTAACCCTAACCCTAACCCTAACCCTAACCCTAACCCTAACCCTAACCCTAACCCTAACCCTAACCCTAACCCTAACCCTAACCCTAACCCTAACCCTAACCCTAACCCTAACCCTAACCCTAACCCTAACCCTAACCCTAACCCTAACCCTAACCCTAACCCTAACCCTAACCCTAACCCTAACCCTAACCCTAACCCTAACCCTAACCCTAACCCTAACCCTAACCCTAACCCTAACCCTAACCCTAACCCTAACCCTAACCCTAACCCTAACCCTAACCCTAACCCTAACCCTAACCCTAACCCTAACCCTAACCCTAACCCTAACCCTAACCCTAACCCTAACCCTAACCCTAACCCTAACCCTAACCCTAACCCTAACCCTAACCCTAACCCTAACCCTAACCCTAACCCTAACCCTAACCCTAACCCTAACCCTAACCCTAACCCTAACCCTAACCCTAACCCTAACCCTAACCCTAACCCTAACCCTAACCCTAACCCTAACCCTAACCCTAACCCTAACCCTAACCCTAACCCTAACCCTAACCCTAACCCTAACCCTAACCCTAACCCTAACCCTAACCCTAACCCTAACCCTAACCCTAACCCTAACCCTAACCCTAACCCTAACCCTAACCCTAACCCTAACCCTAACCCTAACCCTAACCCTAACCCTAACCCTAACCCTAACCCTAACCCTAACCCTAACCCTAACCCTAACCCTAACCCTAACCCTAACCCTAACCCTAACCCTAACCCTAACCCTAACCCTAACCCTAACCCTAACCCTAACCCTAACCCTAACCCTAACCCTAACCCTAACCCTAACCCTAACCCTAACCCTAACCCTAACCCTAACCCTAACCCTAACCCTAACCCTAACCCTAACCCTAACCCTAACCCTAACCCTAACCCTAACCCTAACCCTAACCCTAACCCTAACCCTAACCCTAACCCTAACCCTAACCCTAACCCTAACCCTAACCCTAACCCTAACCCTAACCCTAACCCTAACCCTAACCCTAACCCTAACCCTAACCCTAACCCTAACCCTAACCCTAACCCTAACCCTAACCCTAACCCTAACCCTAACCCTAACCCTAACCCTAACCCTAACCCTAACCCTAACCCTAACCCTAACCCTAACCCTAACCCTAACCCTAACCCTAACCCTAACCCTAACCCTAACCCTAACCCTAACCCTAACCCTAACCCTAACCCTAACCCTAACCCTAACCCTAACCCTAACCCTAACCCTAACCCTAACCCTAACCCTAACCCTAACCCTAACCCTAACCCTAACCCTAACCCTAACCCTAACCCTAACCCTAACCCTAACCCTAACCCTAACCCTAACCCTAACCCTAACCCTAACCCTAACCCTAACCCTAACCCTAACCCTAACCCTAACCCTAACCCTAACCCTAACCCTAACCCTAACCCTAACCCTAACCCTAACCCTAACCCTAACCCTAACCCTAACCCTAACCCTAACCCGATTCTATGCCTAGTCAGGTTCCTTAGACCCTTACCCTAACCACACCACCCCTTGCCTAAACCTAACCCCGCCCACTTTTCAGATTCGCTCGTTCGACCCCTTCCCAAGGTCCTAGAAGCTCGGGGATGGTACCAATCGATCCGCAGTACCCCGTTTGGTAGAGACAGACGCCCTTTCCAAGTCTCTACGACCTTCACAACAAAAGTTATTCAAGAATATCTCCTCAGCAGGCTATGCTAATGAGGCTGCCTAATTACAATCCCGTTTCTCTCAAATATCTCGGCATAGAAGACACCAAAACTCAAAATTACAGGATATTCACCATCCCAAGAGAGAATTCTCCTCAGAAATGTCATTTTATCACATCAAATTCAAAACCCTAAATTCAGGAAAAACCATGACCAAGGTGAACTCACACACAAGACAAGTGCCCCACAGATCAAACAGCTCATTAGACAAATCTTGGAGAAATCCAAAATCAGTCGCTTGGAAGAATGACAGTGAAGCATCTCCTTGGGCCGTGCGGTGTATGGGGCACAGGAGCTCTTCTGGGGGCCCAATCATCTCTTCTGGGGGCCCAATCATGGGGGGCCAAGGAGCCAGTGGTCTGGACACACATCAGGCCCCTCTTCATTCAGCCTGAAAGGTAAGAATGCAGGTAAGATCCACAGAAATTCCACCAGAAATCAGAAATTCCGAACTAGCCCCGCCCACTTTTGGGGATTTGGGCGTTCGACCCCTTCCGAAGGTCGTAGAAGCTCGAAAATGGTACCAATCGATGCGCAATACCCCACTTGCCAGAAACAAATGCCCTCTCCCACTCTCTACGACCTTCACAAAAAAAGTTATTCAAGAATATCTCCTCGGGTTTTCGGCCATTCGCTACTTCGACCCCTTCCGAAGGTCGTAGGAGCTCGAAAATGGTACCAATCGATGCGCAATACCCCACTTGCCAGAAACAAATGCCCTCTCCCACTCTCTACGACCTTCACAAAAAAAGTTATTCAAGAATATCTCCTCGGGTTTTCGGCCATTCGCTACTTCGACCCCTTCCGAAGGTCGTAGGAGCTCGGGGATGGCACCAATCGATCCGCAGGACCCACATTAGTTCAATAGAAACCACTTTCCAAGTCTCTACGACCTTCAGAAAAAAAGTTATTCAAGAATATCTCCTTCTCCAATGTGCTTTCATCCCTAATCCTTACCTTAACCCTAGCTGTTTTAGCGACTTTCTTATTCAGAGGTTCTGGACTTCGATTCTATGCCTAGTCAGGTTCCTTAGACCCTTACCCTAACCACACCACCCCTTGCCTAAACCTAACCCCGCCCACTTTTCAGATTCGCTCGTTCGACCCCTTCCCAAGGTCCTAGAAGCTCGGGGATGGTACCAATCGATCCGCAGTACCCCGTTTGGTAGAGACAGACGCCCTTTCCAAGTCTCTACGACCTTCACAACAAAAGTTATTCAAGAATATCTCCTCAGCAGGCTATGCTAATGAGGCTGCCTAATTACAATCCCGTTTCTCTCAAATATCTCGGCATAGAAGACACCAAAACTCAAAATTACAGGATATTCACCATCCCAAGAGAGAATTCTCCTCAGAAATGTCATTTTATCACATCAAATTCAAAACCCTAAATTCAGGAAAAACCATGACCAAGGTGAACTCACACACAAGACAAGTGCCCCACAGATCAAACAGCTCATTAGACAAATCTTGGAGAAATCCAAAATCAGTCGCTTGGAAGAATGACAGTGAAGCATCTCCTTGGGCCGTGCGGTGTATGGGGCACAGGAGCTCTTCTGGGGGCCCAATCATCTCTTCTGGGGGCCCAATCATGGGGGGCCAAGGAGCCAGTGGTCTGGACACACATCAGGCCCCTCTTCATTCAGCCTGAAAGGTAAGAATGCAGGTAAGATCCACAGAAATTCCACCAGAAATCAGAAATTCCGAACTAGCCCCGCCCACTTTTGGGGATTTGGGCGTTCGACCCCTTCCGAAGGTCGTAGAAGCTCGAAAATGGTACCAATCGATGCGCAATACCCCACTTGCCAGAAACAAATGCCCTCTCCCACTCTCTACGACCTTCACAAAAAAAGTTATTCAAGAATATCTCCTCGGGTTTTCGGCCATTCGCTACTTCGACCCCTTCCGAAGGTCGTAGGAGCTCGGGGATGGCACCAATCGATCCGCAGGACCCACATTAGTTCAATAGAAACCACTTTCCAAGTCTCTACGACCTTCAGAAAAAAAGTTATTCAAGAATATCTCCTTCTCCAATGTGCTTTCATCCCTAATCCTAACCCTAACCCTAACCCTAACCCTAACCCTAACCCTAACCCTAACCCTAACCCTAACCCTAACCCTAACCCTAACCCTAACCCTAACCCTAACCCTAACCCTAACCCTAACCCTAACCCTAACCCTAACCCTAACCCTAACCCTAACCCTAACCCTAACCCTAACCCTAACCCTAACCCTAACCCTAACCCTAACCCTAACCCGATTCTATGCCTAGTCAGGTTCCTTAGACCCTTACCCTAACCACACCACCCCTTGCCTAAACCTAACCCCGCCCACTTTTCAGATTCGCTCGTTCGACCCCTTCCCAAGGTCCTAGAAGCTCGGGGATGGTACCAATCGATCCGCAGTACCCCGTTTGGTAGAGACAGACGCCCTTTCCAAGTCTCTACGACCTTCACAACAAAAGTTATTCAAGAATATCTCCTCAGCAGGCTATGCTAATGAGGCTGCCTAATTACAATCCCGTTTCTCTCAAATATCTCGGCATAGAAGACACCAAAACTCAAAATTACAGGATATTCACCATCCCAAGAGAGAATTCTCCTCAGAAATGTCATTTTATCACATCAAATTCAAAACCCTAAATTCAGGAAAAACCATGACCAAGGTGAACTCACACACAAGACAAGTGCCCCACAGATCAAACAGCTCATTAGACAAATCTTGGAGAAATCCAAAATCAGTCGCTTGGAAGAATGACAGTGAAGCATCTCCTTGGGCCGTGCGGTGTATGGGGCACAGGAGCTCTTCTGGGGGCCCAATCATCTCTTCTGGGGGCCCAATCATGGGGGGCCAAGGAGCCAGTGGTCTGGACACACATCAGGCCCCTCTTCATTCAGCCTGAAAGGTAAGAATGCAGGTAAGATCCACAGAAATTCCACCAGAAATCAGAAATTCCGAACTAGCCCCGCCCACTTTTGGGGATTTGGGCGTTCGACCCCTTCCGAAGGTCGTAGAAGCTCGAAAATGGTACCAATCGATGCGCAATACCCCACTTGCCAGAAACAAATGCCCTCTCCCACTCTCTACGACCTTCACAAAAAAAGTTATTCAAGAATATCTCCTCGGGTTTTCGGCCATTCGCTACTTCGACCCCTTCCGAAGGTCGTAGGAGCTCGAAAATGGTACCAATCGATGCGCAATACCCCACTTGCCAGAAACAAATGCCCTCTCCCACTCTCTACGACCTTCACAAAAAAAGTTATTCAAGAATATCTCCTCGGGTTTTCGGCCATTCGCTACTTCGACCCCTTCCGAAGGTCGTAGGAGCTCGGGGATGGCACCAATCGATCCGCAGGACCCACATTAGTTCAATAGAAACCACTTTCCAAGTCTCTACGACCTTCAGAAAAAAAGTTATTCAAGAATATCTCCTTCTCCAATGTGCTTTCATCCCTAATCCTTACCTTAACCCTAGCTGTTTTAGCGACTTTCTTATTCAGAGGTTCTGGACTTCGATTCTATGCCTAGTCAGGTTCCTTAGACCCTTACCCTAACCACACCACCCCTTGCCTAAACCTAACCCCGCCCACTTTTCAGATTCGCTCGTTCGACCCCTTCCCAAGGTCCTAGAAGCTCGGGGATGGTACCAATCGATCCGCAGTACCCCGTTTGGTAGAGACAGACGCCCTTTCCAAGTCTCTACGACCTTCACAACAAAAGTTATTCAAGAATATCTCCTCAGCAGGCTATGCTAATGAGGCTGCCTAATTACAATCCCGTTTCTCTCAAATATCTCGGCATAGAAGACACCAAAACTCAAAATTACAGGATATTCACCATCCCAAGAGAGAATTCTCCTCAGAAATGTCATTTTATCACATCAAATTCAAAACCCTAAATTCAGGAAAAACCATGACCAAGGTGAACTCACACACAAGACAAGTGCCCCACAGATCAAACAGCTCATTAGACAAATCTTGGAGAAATCCAAAATCAGTCGCTTGGAAGAATGACAGTGAAGCATCTCCTTGGGCCGTGCGGTGTATGGGGCACAGGAGCTCTTCTGGGGGCCCAATCATCTCTTCTGGGGGCCCAATCATGGGGGGCCAAGGAGCCAGTGGTCTGGACACACATCAGGCCCCTCTTCATTCAGCCTGAAAGGTAAGAATGCAGGTAAGATCCACAGAAATTCCACCAGAAATCAGAAATTCCGAACTAGCCCCGCCCACTTTTGGGGATTTGGGCGTTCGACCCCTTCCGAAGGTCGTAGAAGCTCGAAAATGGTACCAATCGATGCGCAATACCCCACTTGCCAGAAACAAATGCCCTCTCCCACTCTCTACGACCTTCACAAAAAAAGTTATTCAAGAATATCTCCTCGGGTTTTCGGCCATTCGCTACTTCGACCCCTTCCGAAGGTCGTAGGAGCTCGGGGATGGCACCAATCGATCCGCAGGACCCACATTAGTTCAATAGAAACCACTTTCCAAGTCTCTACGACCTTCAGAAAAAAAGTTATTCAAGAATATCTCCTTCTCCAATGTGCTTTCATCCCTAATCCTTACCTTAACCCTAGCTGTTTTAGCGACTTTCTTATTCAGAGGTTCTGGACTTCGATTCTATGCCTAGTCAGGTTCCTTAGACCCTTACCCTAACCACACCACCCCTTGCCTAAACCTAACCCCGCCCACTTTTCAGATTCGCTCGTTCGACCCCTTCCCAAGGTCCTAGAAGCTCGGGGATGGTACCAATCGATCCGCAGTACCCCGTTTGGTAGAGACAGACGCCCTTTCCAAGTCTCTACGACCTTCACAACAAAAGTTATTCAAGAATATCTCCTCAGCAGGCTATGCTAATGAGGCTGCCTAATTACAATCCCGTTTCTCTCAAATATCTCGGCATAGAAGACACCAAAACTCAAAATTACAGGATATTCACCATCCCAAGAGAGAATTCTCCTCAGAAATGTCATTTTATCACATCAAATTCAAAACCCTAAATTCAGGAAAAACCATGACCAAGGTGAACTCACACACAAGACAAGTGCCCCACAGATCAAACAGCTCATTAGACAAATCTTGGAGAAATCCAAAATCAGTCGCTTGGAAGAATGACAGTGAAGCATCTCCTTGGGCCGTGCGGTGTATGGGGCACAGGAGCTCTTCTGGGGGCCCAATCATCTCTTCTGGGGGCCCAATCATGGGGGGCCAAGGAGCCAGTGGTCTGGACACACATCAGGCCCCTCTTCATTCAGCCTGAAAGGTAAGAATGCAGGTAAGATCCACAGAAATTCCACCAGAAATCAGAAATTCCGAACTAGCCCCGCCCACTTTTGGGGATTTGGGCGTTCGACCCCTTCCGAAGGTCGTAGAAGCTCGAAAATGGTACCAATCGATGCGCAATACCCCACTTGCCAGAAACAAATGCCCTCTCCCACTCTCTACGACCTTCACAAAAAAAGTTATTCAAGAATATCTCCTCGGGTTTTCGGCCATTCGCTACTTCGACCCCTTCCGAAGGTCGTAGGAGCTCGAAAATGGTACCAATCGATGCGCAATACCCCACTTGCCAGAAACAAATGCCCTCTCCCACTCTCTACGACCTTCACAAAAAAAGTTATTCAAGAATATCTCCTCGGGTTTTCGGCCATTCGCTACTTCGACCCCTTCCGAAGGTCGTAGGAGCTCGGGGATGGCACCAATCGATCCGCAGGACCCACATTAGTTCAATAGAAACCACTTTCCAAGTCTCTACGACCTTCAGAAAAAAAGTTATTCAAGAATATCTCCTTCTCCAATGTGCTTTCATCCCTAATCCTTACCTTAACCCTAGCTGTTTTAGCGACTTTCTTATTCAGAGGTTCTGGACTTCGATTCTATGCCTAGTCAGGTTCCTTAGACCCTTACCCTAACCACACCACCCCTTGCCTAAACCTAACCCCGCCCACTTTTCAGATTCGCTCGTTCGACCCCTTCCCAAGGTCCTAGAAGCTCGGGGATGGTACCAATCGATCCGCAGTACCCCGTTTGGTAGAGACAGACGCCCTTTCCAAGTCTCTACGACCTTCACAACAAAAGTTATTCAAGAATATCTCCTCAGCAGGCTATGCTAATGAGGCTGCCTAATTACAATCCCGTTTCTCTCAAATATCTCGGCATAGAAGACACCAAAACTCAAAATTACAGGATATTCACCATCCCAAGAGAGAATTCTCCTCAGAAATGTCATTTTATCACATCAAATTCAAAACCCTAAATTCAGGAAAAACCATGACCAAGGTGAACTCACACACAAGACAAGTGCCCCACAGATCAAACAGCTCATTAGACAAATCTTGGAGAAATCCAAAATCAGTCGCTTGGAAGAATGACAGTGAAGCATCTCCTTGGGCCGTGCGGTGTATGGGGCACAGGAGCTCTTCTGGGGGCCCAATCATCTCTTCTGGGGGCCCAATCATGGGGGGCCAAGGAGCCAGTGGTCTGGACACACATCAGGCCCCTCTTCATTCAGCCTGAAAGGTAAGAATGCAGGTAAGATCCACAGAAATTCCACCAGAAATCAGAAATTCCGAACTAGCCCCGCCCACTTTTGGGGATTTGGGCGTTCGACCCCTTCCGAAGGTCGTAGAAGCTCGAAAATGGTACCAATCGATGCGCAATACCCCACTTGCCAGAAACAAATGCCCTCTCCCACTCTCTACGACCTTCACAAAAAAAGTTATTCAAGAATATCTCCTCGGGTTTTCGGCCATTCGCTACTTCGACCCCTTCCGAAGGTCGTAGGAGCTCGGGGATGGCACCAATCGATCCGCAGGACCCACATTAGTTCAATAGAAACCACTTTCCAAGTCTCTACGACCTTCAGAAAAAAAGTTATTCAAGAATATCTCCTTCTCCAATGTGCTTTCATCCCTAATCCTAACCCTAACCCTAACCCTAACCCTAACCCTAACCCTGACCCCTTCCGAAGGTCGTAGAAGCTCGAAAATGGTACCAATCGATGCGCAATACCCCACTTGCCAGAAACAAATGCCCTCTCCCACTCTCTACGACCTTCACAAAAAAAGTTATTCAAGAATATCTCCTCGGGTTTTCGGCCATTCGCTACTTCGACCCCTTCCGAAGGTCGTAGGAGCTCGGGGATGGCACCAATCGATCCGCAGGACCCACATTAGTTCAATAGAAACCACTTTCCAAGTCTCTACGACCTTCAGAAAAAAAGTTATTCAAGAATATCTCCTTCTCCAATGTGCTTTCATCCCTAATCCTAACCCTAACCCTAACCCTAACCCTAACCCTAACCCTAACCCTTACCTTAACCCTAGCTGTTTTAGCGACTTTCTTATTCAGAGGTTCTGGACTTCGATTCTATGCCTAGTCAGGTTCCTTAGACCCTTACCCTAACCACACCACCCCTTGCCTAAACCTAACCCCGCCCACTTTTCAGATTCGCTCGTTCGACCCCTTCCCAAGGTCCTAGAAGCTCGGGGATGGTACCAATCGATCCGCAGTACCCCGTTTGGTAGAGACAGACGCCCTTTCCAAGTCTCTACGACCTTCACAACAAAAGTTATTCAAGAATATCTCCTCAGCAGGCTATGCTAATGAGGCTGCCTAATTACAATCCCGTTTCTCTCAAATATCTCGGCATAGAAGACACCAAAACTCAAAATTACAGGATATTCACCATCCCAAGAGAGAATTCTCCTCAGAAATGTCATTTTATCACATCAAATTCAAAACCCTAAATTCAGGAAAAACCATGACCAAGGTGAACTCACACACAAGACAAGTGCCCCACAGATCAAACAGCTCATTAGACAAATCTTGGAGAAATCCAAAATCAGTCGCTTGGAAGAATGACAGTGAAGCATCTCCTTGGGCCGTGCGGTGTATGGGGCACAGGAGCTCTTCTGGGGGCCCAATCATCTCTTCTGGGGGCCCAATCATGGGGGGCCAAGGAGCCAGTGGTCTGGACACACATCAGGCCCCTCTTCATTCAGCCTGAAAGGTAAGAATGCAGGTAAGATCCACAGAAATTCCACCAGAAATCAGAAATTCCGAACTAGCCCCGCCCACTTTTGGGGATTTGGGCGTTCGACCCCTTCCGAAGGTCGTAGAAGCTCGAAAATGGTACCAATCGATGCGCAATACCCCACTTGCCAGAAACAAATGCCCTCTCCCACTCTCTACGACCTTCACAAAAAAAGTTATTCAAGAATATCTCCTCGGGTTTTCGGCCATTCGCTACTTCGACCCCTTCCGAAGGTCGTAGGAGCTCGAAAATGGTACCAATCGATGCGCAATACCCCACTTGCCAGAAACAAATGCCCTCTCCCACTCTCTACGACCTTCACAAAAAAAGTTATTCAAGAATATCTCCTCGGGTTTTCGGCCATTCGCTACTTCGACCCCTTCCGAAGGTCGTAGGAGCTCGGGGATGGCACCAATCGATCCGCAGGACCCACATTAGTTCAATAGAAACCACTTTCCAAGTCTCTACGACCTTCAGAAAAAAAGTTATTCAAGAATATCTCCTTCTCCAATGTGCTTTCATCCCTAACCCTAACCCTAACCCTAACCCTAACCCTAACCCTAACCCTAACCCTAACCCTAACCCGATTCTATGCCTAGTCAGGTTCCTTAGACCCTTACCCTAACCACACCACCCCTTGCCTAAACCTAACCCCGCCCACTTTTCAGATTCGCTCGTTCGACCCCTTCCCAAGGTCCTAGAAGCTCGGGGATGGTACCAATCGATCCGCAGTACCCCGTTTGGTAGAGACAGACGCCCTTTCCAAGTCTCTACGACCTTCACAACAAAAGTTATTCAAGAATATCTCCTCAGCAGGCTATGCTAATGAGGCTGCCTAATTACAATCCCGTTTCTCTCAAATATCTCGGCATAGAAGACACCAAAACTCAAAATTACAGGATATTCACCATCCCAAGAGAGAATTCTCCTCAGAAATGTCATTTTATCACATCAAATTCAAAACCCTAAATTCAGGAAAAACCATGACCAAGGTGAACTCACACACAAGACAAGTGCCCCACAGATCAAACAGCTCATTAGACAAATCTTGGAGAAATCCAAAATCAGTCGCTTGGAAGAATGACAGTGAAGCATCTCCTTGGGCCGTGCGGTGTATGGGGCACAGGAGCTCTTCTGGGGGCCCAATCATCTCTTCTGGGGGCCCAATCATGGGGGGCCAAGGAGCCAGTGGTCTGGACACACATCAGGCCCCTCTTCATTCAGCCTGAAAGGTAAGAATGCAGGTAAGATCCACAGAAATTCCACCAGAAATCAGAAATTCCGAACTAGCCCCGCCCACTTTTGGGGATTTGGGCGTTCGACCCCTTCCGAAGGTCGTAGAAGCTCGAAAATGGTACCAATCGATGCGCAATACCCCACTTGCCAGAAACAAATGCCCTCTCCCACTCTCTACGACCTTCACAAAAAAAGTTATTCAAGAATATCTCCTCGGGTTTTCGGCCATTCGCTACTTCGACCCCTTCCGAAGGTCGTAGGAGCTCGAAAATGGTACCAATCGATGCGCAATACCCCACTTGCCAGAAACAAATGCCCTCTCCCACTCTCTACGACCTTCACAAAAAAAGTTATTCAAGAATATCTCCTCGGGTTTTCGGCCATTCGCTACTTCGACCCCTTCCGAAGGTCGTAGGAGCTCGGGGATGGCACCAATCGATCCGCAGGACCCACATTAGTTCAATAGAAACCACTTTCCAAGTCTCTACGACCTTCAGAAAAAAAGTTATTCAAGAATATCTCCTTCTCCAATGTGCTTTCATCCCTAATCCTTACCTTAACCCTAGCTGTTTTAGCGACTTTCTTATTCAGAGGTTCTGGACTTCGATTCTATGCCTAGTCAGGTTCCTTAGACCCTTACCCTAACCACACCACCCCTTGCCTAAACCTAACCCCGCCCACTTTTCAGATTCGCTCGTTCGACCCCTTCCCAAGGTCCTAGAAGCTCGGGGATGGTACCAATCGATCCGCAGTACCCCGTTTGGTAGAGACAGACGCCCTTTCCAAGTCTCTACGACCTTCACAACAAAAGTTATTCAAGAATATCTCCTCAGCAGGCTATGCTAATGAGGCTGCCTAATTACAATCCCGTTTCTCTCAAATATCTCGGCATAGAAGACACCAAAACTCAAAATTACAGGATATTCACCATCCCAAGAGAGAATTCTCCTCAGAAATGTCATTTTATCACATCAAATTCAAAACCCTAAATTCAGGAAAAACCATGACCAAGGTGAACTCACACACAAGACAAGTGCCCCACAGATCAAACAGCTCATTAGACAAATCTTGGAGAAATCCAAAATCAGTCGCTTGGAAGAATGACAGTGAAGCATCTCCTTGGGCCGTGCGGTGTATGGGGCACAGGAGCTCTTCTGGGGGCCCAATCATCTCTTCTGGGGGCCCAATCATGGGGGGCCAAGGAGCCAGTGGTCTGGACACACATCAGGCCCCTCTTCATTCAGCCTGAAAGGTAAGAATGCAGGTAAGATCCACAGAAATTCCACCAGAAATCAGAAATTCCGAACTAGCCCCGCCCACTTTTGGGGATTTGGGCGTTCGACCCCTTCCGAAGGTCGTAGAAGCTCGAAAATGGTACCAATCGATGCGCAATACCCCACTTGCCAGAAACAAATGCCCTCTCCCACTCTCTACGACCTTCACAAAAAAAGTTATTCAAGAATATCTCCTCGGGTTTTCGGCCATTCGCTACTTCGACCCCTTCCGAAGGTCGTAGGAGCTCGGGGATGGCACCAATCGATCCGCAGGACCCACATTAGTTCAATAGAAACCACTTTCCAAGTCTCTACGACCTTCAGAAAAAAAGTTATTCAAGAATATCTCCTTCTCCAATGTGCTTTCATCCCTAATCCTTACCTTAACCCTAGCTGTTTTAGCGACTTTCTTATTCAGAGGTTCTGGACTTCGATTCTATGCCTAGTCAGGTTCCTTAGACCCTTACCCTAACCACACCACCCCTTGCCTAAACCTAACCCCGCCCACTTTTCAGATTCGCTCGTTCGACCCCTTCCCAAGGTCCTAGAAGCTCGGGGATGGTACCAATCGATCCGCAGTACCCCGTTTGGTAGAGACAGACGCCCTTTCCAAGTCTCTACGACCTTCACAACAAAAGTTATTCAAGAATATCTCCTCAGCAGGCTATGCTAATGAGGCTGCCTAATTACAATCCCGTTTCTCTCAAATATCTCGGCATAGAAGACACCAAAACTCAAAATTACAGGATATTCACCATCCCAAGAGAGAATTCTCCTCAGAAATGTCATTTTATCACATCAAATTCAAAACCCTAAATTCAGGAAAAACCATGACCAAGGTGAACTCACACACAAGACAAGTGCCCCACAGATCAAACAGCTCATTAGACAAATCTTGGAGAAATCCAAAATCAGTCGCTTGGAAGAATGACAGTGAAGCATCTCCTTGGGCCGTGCGGTGTATGGGGCACAGGAGCTCTTCTGGGGGCCCAATCATCTCTTCTGGGGGCCCAATCATGGGGGGCCAAGGAGCCAGTGGTCTGGACACACATCAGGCCCCTCTTCATTCAGCCTGAAAGGTAAGAATGCAGGTAAGATCCACAGAAATTCCACCAGAAATCAGAAATTCCGAACTAGCCCCGCCCACTTTTGGGGATTTGGGCGTTCGACCCCTTCCGAAGGTCGTAGAAGCTCGAAAATGGTACCAATCGATGCGCAATACCCCACTTGCCAGAAACAAATGCCCTCTCCCACTCTCTACGACCTTCACAAAAAAAGTTATTCAAGAATATCTCCTCGGGTTTTCGGCCATTCGCTACTTCGACCCCTTCCGAAGGTCGTAGGAGCTCGAAAATGGTACCAATCGATGCGCAATACCCCACTTGCCAGAAACAAATGCCCTCTCCCACTCTCTACGACCTTCACAAAAAAAGTTATTCAAGAATATCTCCTCGGGTTTTCGGCCATTCGCTACTTCGACCCCTTCCGAAGGTCGTAGGAGCTCGGGGATGGCACCAATCGATCCGCAGGACCCACATTAGTTCAATAGAAACCACTTTCCAAGTCTCTACGACCTTCAGAAAAAAAGTTATTCAAGAATATCTCCTTCTCCAATGTGCTTTCATCCCTAATCCTTACCTTAACCCTAGCTGTTTTAGCGACTTTCTTATTCAGAGGTTCTGGACTTCGATTCTATGCCTAGTCAGGTTCCTTAGACCCTTACCCTAACCACACCACCCCTTGCCTAAACCTAACCCCGCCCACTTTTCAGATTCGCTCGTTCGACCCCTTCCCAAGGTCCTAGAAGCTCGGGGATGGTACCAATCGATCCGCAGTACCCCGTTTGGTAGAGACAGACGCCCTTTCCAAGTCTCTACGACCTTCACAACAAAAGTTATTCAAGAATATCTCCTCAGCAGGCTATGCTAATGAGGCTGCCTAATTACAATCCCGTTTCTCTCAAATATCTCGGCATAGAAGACACCAAAACTCAAAATTACAGGATATTCACCATCCCAAGAGAGAATTCTCCTCAGAAATGTCATTTTATCACATCAAATTCAAAACCCTAAATTCAGGAAAAACCATGACCAAGGTGAACTCACACACAAGACAAGTGCCCCACAGATCAAACAGCTCATTAGACAAATCTTGGAGAAATCCAAAATCAGTCGCTTGGAAGAATGACAGTGAAGCATCTCCTTGGGCCGTGCGGTGTATGGGGCACAGGAGCTCTTCTGGGGGCCCAATCATCTCTTCTGGGGGCCCAATCATGGGGGGCCAAGGAGCCAGTGGTCTGGACACACATCAGGCCCCTCTTCATTCAGCCTGAAAGGTAAGAATGCAGGTAAGATCCACAGAAATTCCACCAGAAATCAGAAATTCCGAACTAGCCCCGCCCACTTTTGGGGATTTGGGCGTTCGACCCCTTCCGAAGGTCGTAGAAGCTCGAAAATGGTACCAATCGATGCGCAATACCCCACTTGCCAGAAACAAATGCCCTCTCCCACTCTCTACGACCTTCACAAAAAAAGTTATTCAAGAATATCTCCTCGGGTTTTCGGCCATTCGCTACTTCGACCCCTTCCGAAGGTCGTAGGAGCTCGGGGATGGCACCAATCGATCCGCAGGACCCACATTAGTTCAATAGAAACCACTTTCCAAGTCTCTACGACCTTCAGAAAAAAAGTTATTCAAGAATATCTCCTTCTCCAATGTGCTTTCATCCCTAATCCTAACCCTAACCCTAACCCTAACCCTAACCCTAACCCTAACCCTAACCCTGACCCCTTCCGAAGGTCGTAGAAGCTCGAAAATGGTACCAATCGATGCGCAATACCCCACTTGCCAGAAACAAATGCCCTCTCCCACTCTCTACGACCTTCACAAAAAAAGTTATTCAAGAATATCTCCTCGGGTTTTCGGCCATTCGCTACTTCGACCCCTTCCGAAGGTCGTAGGAGCTCGGGGATGGCACCAATCGATCCGCAGGACCCACATTAGTTCAATAGAAACCACTTTCCAAGTCTCTACGACCTTCAGAAAAAAAGTTATTCAAGAATATCTCCTTCTCCAATGTGCTTTCATCCCTAATCCTAACCCTAACCCTAACCCTAACCCTAACCCTAACCCTAACCCTTACCTTAACCCTAGCTGTTTTAGCGACTTTCTTATTCAGAGGTTCTGGACTTCGATTCTATGCCTAGTCAGGTTCCTTAGACCCTTACCCTAACCACACCACCCCTTGCCTAAACCTAACCCCGCCCACTTTTCAGATTCGCTCGTTCGACCCCTTCCCAAGGTCCTAGAAGCTCGGGGATGGTACCAATCGATCCGCAGTACCCCGTTTGGTAGAGACAGACGCCCTTTCCAAGTCTCTACGACCTTCACAACAAAAGTTATTCAAGAATATCTCCTCAGCAGGCTATGCTAATGAGGCTGCCTAATTACAATCCCGTTTCTCTCAAATATCTCGGCATAGAAGACACCAAAACTCAAAATTACAGGATATTCACCATCCCAAGAGAGAATTCTCCTCAGAAATGTCATTTTATCACATCAAATTCAAAACCCTAAATTCAGGAAAAACCATGACCAAGGTGAACTCACACACAAGACAAGTGCCCCACAGATCAAACAGCTCATTAGACAAATCTTGGAGAAATCCAAAATCAGTCGCTTGGAAGAATGACAGTGAAGCATCTCCTTGGGCCGTGCGGTGTATGGGGCACAGGAGCTCTTCTGGGGGCCCAATCATCTCTTCTGGGGGCCCAATCATGGGGGGCCAAGGAGCCAGTGGTCTGGACACACATCAGGCCCCTCTTCATTCAGCCTGAAAGGTAAGAATGCAGGTAAGATCCACAGAAATTCCACCAGAAATCAGAAATTCCGAACTAGCCCCGCCCACTTTTGGGGATTTGGGCGTTCGACCCCTTCCGAAGGTCGTAGAAGCTCGAAAATGGTACCAATCGATGCGCAATACCCCACTTGCCAGAAACAAATGCCCTCTCCCACTCTCTACGACCTTCACAAAAAAAGTTATTCAAGAATATCTCCTCGGGTTTTCGGCCATTCGCTACTTCGACCCCTTCCGAAGGTCGTAGGAGCTCGAAAATGGTACCAATCGATGCGCAATACCCCACTTGCCAGAAACAAATGCCCTCTCCCACTCTCTACGACCTTCACAAAAAAAGTTATTCAAGAATATCTCCTCGGGTTTTCGGCCATTCGCTACTTCGACCCCTTCCGAAGGTCGTAGGAGCTCGGGGATGGCACCAATCGATCCGCAGGACCCACATTAGTTCAATAGAAACCACTTTCCAAGTCTCTACGACCTTCAGAAAAAAAGTTATTCAAGAATATCTCCTTCTCCAATGTGCTTTCATCCCTAATCCTTACCTTAACCCTAGCTGTTTTAGCGACTTTCTTATTCAGAGGTTCTGGACTTCGATTCTATGCCTAGTCAGGTTCCTTAGACCCTTACCCTAACCACACCACCCCTTGCCTAAACCTAACCCCGCCCACTTTTCAGATTCGCTCGTTCGACCCCTTCCCAAGGTCCTAGAAGCTCGGGGATGGTACCAATCGATCCGCAGTACCCCGTTTGGTAGAGACAGACGCCCTTTCCAAGTCTCTACGACCTTCACAACAAAAGTTATTCAAGAATATCTCCTCAGCAGGCTATGCTAATGAGGCTGCCTAATTACAATCCCGTTTCTCTCAAATATCTCGGCATAGAAGACACCAAAACTCAAAATTACAGGATATTCACCATCCCAAGAGAGAATTCTCCTCAGAAATGTCATTTTATCACATCAAATTCAAAACCCTAAATTCAGGAAAAACCATGACCAAGGTGAACTCACACACAAGACAAGTGCCCCACAGATCAAACAGCTCATTAGACAAATCTTGGAGAAATCCAAAATCAGTCGCTTGGAAGAATGACAGTGAAGCATCTCCTTGGGCCGTGCGGTGTATGGGGCACAGGAGCTCTTCTGGGGGCCCAATCATCTCTTCTGGGGGCCCAATCATGGGGGGCCAAGGAGCCAGTGGTCTGGACACACATCAGGCCCCTCTTCATTCAGCCTGAAAGGTAAGAATGCAGGTAAGATCCACAGAAATTCCACCAGAAATCAGAAATTCCGAACTAGCCCCGCCCACTTTTGGGGATTTGGGCGTTCGACCCCTTCCGAAGGTCGTAGAAGCTCGAAAATGGTACCAATCGATGCGCAATACCCCACTTGCCAGAAACAAATGCCCTCTCCCACTCTCTACGACCTTCACAAAAAAAGTTATTCAAGAATATCTCCTCGGGTTTTCGGCCATTCGCTACTTCGACCCCTTCCGAAGGTCGTAGGAGCTCGGGGATGGCACCAATCGATCCGCAGGACCCACATTAGTTCAATAGAAACCACTTTCCAAGTCTCTACGACCTTCAGAAAAAAAGTTATTCAAGAATATCTCCTTCTCCAATGTGCTTTCATCCCTAATCCTAACCCTAACCCTAACCCTAACCCTAACCCTAACCCTAACCCTAACCCTGACCCCTTCCGAAGGTCGTAGAAGCTCGAAAATGGTACCAATCGATGCGCAATACCCCACTTGCCAGAAACAAATGCCCTCTCCCACTCTCTACGACCTTCACAAAAAAAGTTATTCAAGAATATCTCCTCGGGTTTTCGGCCATTCGCTACTTCGACCCCTTCCGAAGGTCGTAGGAGCTCGGGGATGGCACCAATCGATCCGCAGGACCCACATTAGTTCAATAGAAACCACTTTCCAAGTCTCTACGACCTTCAGAAAAAAAGTTATTCAAGAATATCTCCTTCTCCAATGTGCTTTCATCCCTAATCCTAACCCTAACCCTAACCCTAACCCTAATCCTAACCCTAACCCTAACCCTAACCCTAACCCTAACCCTAACCCTAACCCATTCATATAAAACAATTCTTTAAAATACTTAATATTTATGTAATTACCCAACCTGAATAAGGAGGAATTACCTGCCCCACTACGAACAAAAACCAAATGTTCTATTTCTTATAATTTGTTTTCATAACTGCAATGCAGACCACTTACCTGTGTAATTACCTTACCTGTATAAAGGAATAAAGAAGGAATTACAGACAACACCACTGGATTTACTACATGTTTTATTTCAAACAAGAAAAAAACATTAACACAATTTTATGACAAATACTTACCTGGTAATTACCTTAAGAGAAGGAATTACCCACTTCACATCTCAATTGGATCCACCCTTCACATTGTCTCGAAAAGAGTTTTGTAAAAGAAAGGGGAGGAGCCTAACAGAGGCAGAGAGTATATAAGGCAGAGCAGCAAACAGCTCACTGCTCACTCTGACCTCAGCCAGCATAGGACAAAATGCTCCATGCACTCATCACAAACAAAGCAAAATGACTTGTGTTTATTACCACTTATCACACATCTTAAGCCCAAGCCTGAAGAAGATTTATTTCAATCGAAACGTCGCGGCGGGCTTAAAGTTTGCAACTATGGATGTGTTATTACAGTACTAACTGATACTTACCTTTATAATTAAACTGAACTGATGGCAAATGGTCTATTTTACAAACTGCATTGTAGCAGAATTTTTGGAACCACCTATAAACTCTAACTTGAGATTATTATACTCACTTGAGAATATTTAATAGTGTTTGTGCAAGGTTATTTTACCAAGTGAGGGGCACCCTATGTTCCAGGAGGGCCAGTGCATAACGTTGGACCGACGGGGTCGGTCCACGGATATTACCGTTCTTACCTAACCCTGGCCAGTGCCGCCTGGAACAGCATTGGGGTGCCCTTCTAAAACACTGCTTTAGTCTTCTCCATGTTGGACCGATACTGTCCAATTTTTAGGAATCGTTTCCCACAAGTAACTGGCGAGAAAGAGGCCAAGGAATTAACGGCTCCTGACGGACCCTGCTTTCTACTACCCCTACCCCAAATCCTCTTACCCTAACCCTAACCCCAGGACCCTTTACCCTAACCCTAACCACAGGACCCCTTGCCCTCATCCTAACCCCCATCCCATCTGGTTCAGGGACGATGCTGTTGGACAGTGTAAATATGAAGAAAGACATGGTTTTGGCTGGTTAGTGGAAGGTGGAATGACTGAGATTTAAACACTACGTAGTATTCACCTTTTTTCCTTCCTTAAATTTTTGTGGGAAAAGGGTAGGAATTATTCACAAACAAACACCAATTGGTTTATTACATGTTTATTTCAATCCGAAGAAACATCAAAATAACTGTATATTCAATACTTACCTTGTAATTACCTTAAATTAAGGAATTACTCACCCTACGACACCCAACACCAATTAGTTTATTTATTATTCATGACATGACCAATGTTGTCTCTTTTCAATGTCCTATAGGACACTCCACTGGTCCTCATAAAAACTTGAGTGAGCAGTGACAGCTGATTAGAGGCCATGTCTTGATTGTAGAACTTAAGATCTCCAGGCGAGCTATTCCTGGAGCATAGATGAAAGTAAGACTCCAGATGAACGATTTATGGAGCATAAAGTAAGACTCCCACTTTGAGAATTCCGTGTGTATGAAGCCACGAAGAACAGAATTTTGCCTCCGGAACCTTTGGAAAGCTCTGCGGAAGGCCAGTATCACAGTCCCATCAGTGGAGATCTACTTTCTCATCATTATATATACTCACCCCTGCCTGCGACTCAACGTTCAATTTGAGGTACCTTATTACAAATATAAGGACAACTCAGTCATTCATATAAAACAATTCTTTAAAATACTTAATATTTATGTAATTACCCAACCTGAATAAGGAGGAATTACCTGCCCCACTACGAACAAAAACCAAATGTTCTATTTCTTATAATTTGTTTTCATAACTGCAATGCAGACCACTTACCTGTGTAATTACCTTACCTGTATAAAGGAATAAAGAAGGAATTACAGACAACACCACTGGATTTACTACATGTTTTATTTCAAACAAGAAAAAAACATTAACACAATTTTATGACAAATACTTACCTGGTAATTACCTTAAGAGAAGGAATTACCCACTTCACATCTCAATTGGATCCACCCTTCACATTGTCTCGAAAAGAGTTTTGTAAAAGAAAGGGGAGGAGCCTAACAGAGGCAGAGAGTATATAAGGCAGAGCAGCAAACAGCTCACTGCTCACTCTGACCTCAGCCAGCATAGGACAAAATGCTCCATGCACTCATCACAAACAAAGCAAAATGACTTGTGTTTATTACCACTTATCACACATCTTAAGCCCAAGCCTGAAGAAGATTTATTTCAATCGAAACGTCGCGGCGGGCTTAAAGTTTGCAACTATGGATGTGTTATTACAGTACTAACTGATACTTACCTTTATAATTAAACTGAACTGATGGCAAATGGTCTATTTTACAAACTGCATTGTAGCAGAATTTTTGGAACCACCTATAAACTCTAACTTGAGATTATTATACTCACTTGAGAATATTTAATAGTGTTTGTGCAAGGTTATTTTACCAAGTGAGGGGCACCCTATGTTCCAGGAGGGCCAGTGCATAACGTTGGACCGACGGGGTCGGTCCACGGATATTACCGTTCTTACCTAACCCTGGCCAGTGCCGCCTGGAACAGCATTGGGGTGCCCTTCTAAAACACTGCTTTAGTCTTCTCCATGTTGGACCGATACTGTCCAATTTTTAGGAATCGTTTCCCACAAGTAACTGGCGAGAAAGAGGCCAAGGAATTAACGGCTCCTGACGGACCCTGCTTTCTACTACCCCTACCCCAAATCCTCTTACCCTAACCCTAACCCCAGGACCCTTTACCCTAACCCTAACCACAGGACCCCTTGCCCTCATCCTAACCCCCATCCCATCTGGTTCAGGGACGATGCTGTTGGACAGTGTAAATATGAAGAAAGACATGGTTTTGGCTGGTTAGTGGAAGGTGGAATGACTGAGATTTAAACACTACGTAGTATTCACCTTTTTTCCTTCCTTAAATTTTTGTGGGAAAAGGGTAGGAATTATTCACAAACAAACACCAATTGGTTTATTACATGTTTATTTCAATCCGAAGAAACATCAAAATAACTGTATATTCAATACTTACCTTGTAATTACCTTAAATTAAGGAATTACTCACCCTACGACACCCAACACCAATTAGTTTATTTATTATTCATGACATGACCAATGTTGTCTCTTTTCAATGTCCTATAGGACACTCCACTGGTCCTCATAAAAACTTGAGTGAGCAGTGACAGCTGATTAGAGGCCATGTCTTGATTGTAGAACTTAAGATCTCCAGGCGAGCTATTCCTGGAGCATAGATGAAAGTAAGACTCCAGATGAACGATTTATGGAGCATAAAGTAAGACTCCCACTTTGAGAATTCCGTGTGTATGAAGCCACGAAGAACAGAATTTTGCCTCCGGAACCTTTGGAAAGCTCTGCGGAAGGCCAGTATCACAGTCCCATCAGTGGAGATCTACTTTCTCATCATTATATATACTCACCCCTGCCTGCGACTCAACGTTCAATTTGAGGTACCTTATTACAAATATAAGGACAACTCAGTCATTCATATAAAACAATTCTTTAAAATACTTAATATTTATGTAATTACCCAACCTGAATAAGGAGGAATTACCTGCCCCACTACGAACAAAAACCAAATGTTCTATTTCTTATAATTTGTTTTCATAACTGCAATGCAGACCACTTACCTGTGTAATTACCTTACCTGTATAAAGGAATAAAGAAGGAATTACAGACAACACCACTGGATTTACTACATGTTTTATTTCAAACAAGAAAAAAACATTAACACAATTTTATGACAAATACTTACCTGGTAATTACCTTAAGAGAAGGAATTACCCACTTCACATCTCAATTGGATCCACCCTTCACATTGTCTCGAAAAGAGTTTTGTAAAAGAAAGGGGAGGAGCCTAACAGAGGCAGAGAGTATATAAGGCAGAGCAGCAAACAGCTCACTGCTCACTCTGACCTCAGCCAGCATAGGACAAAATGCTCCATGCACTCATCACAAACAAAGCAAAATGACTTGTGTTTATTACCACTTATCACACATCTTAAGCCCAAGCCTGAAGAAGATTTATTTCAATCGAAACGTCGCGGCGGGCTTAAAGTTTGCAACTATGGATGTGTTATTACAGTACTAACTGATACTTACCTTTATAATTAAACTGAACTGATGGCAAATGGTCTATTTTACAAACTGCATTGTAGCAGAATTTTTGGAACCACCTATAAACTCTAACTTGAGATTATTATACTCACTTGAGAATATTTAATAGTGTTTGTGCAAGGTTATTTTACCAAGTGAGGGGCACCCTATGTTCCAGGAGGGCCAGTGCATAACGTTGGACCGACGGGGTCGGTCCACGGATATTACCGTTCTTACCTAACCCTGGCCAGTGCCGCCTGGAACAGCATTGGGGTGCCCTTCTAAAACACTGCTTTAGTCTTCTCCATGTTGGACCGATACTGTCCAATTTTTAGGAATCGTTTCCCACAAGTAACTGGCGAGAAAGAGGCCAAGGAATTAACGGCTCCTGACGGACCCTGCTTTCTACTACCCCTACCCCAAATCCTCTTACCCTAACCCTAACCCCAGGACCCTTTACCCTAACCCTAACCACAGGACCCCTTGCCCTCATCCTAACCCCCATCCCATCTGGTTCAGGGACGATGCTGTTGGACAGTGTAAATATGAAGAAAGACATGGTTTTGGCTGGTTAGTGGAAGGTGGAATGACTGAGATTTAAACACTACGTAGTATTCACCTTTTTTCCTTCCTTAAATTTTTGTGGGAAAAGGGTAGGAATTATTCACAAACAAACACCAATTGGTTTATTACATGTTTATTTCAATCCGAAGAAACATCAAAATAACTGTATATTCAATACTTACCTTGTAATTACCTTAAATTAAGGAATTACTCACCCTACGACACCCAACACCAATTAGTTTATTTATTATTCATGACATGACCAATGTTGTCTCTTTTCAATGTCCTATAGGACACTCCACTGGTCCTCATAAAAACTTGAGTGAGCAGTGACAGCTGATTAGAGGCCATGTCTTGATTGTAGAACTTAAGATCTCCAGGCGAGCTATTCCTGGAGCATAGATGAAAGTAAGACTCCAGATGAACGATTTATGGAGCATAAAGTAAGACTCCCACTTTGAGAATTCCGTGTGTATGAAGCCACGAAGAACAGAATTTTGCCTCCGGAACCTTTGGAAAGCTCTGCGGAAGGCCAGTATCACAGTCCCATCAGTGGAGATCTACTTTCTCATCATTATATATACTCACCCCTGCCTGCGACTCAACGTTCAATTTGAGGTACCTTATTACAAATATAAGGACAACTCAGTCATTCATATAAAACAATTCTTTAAAATACTTAATATTTATGTAATTACCCAACCTGAATAAGGAGGAATTACCTGCCCCACTACGAACAAAAACCAAATGTTCTATTTCTTATAATTTGTTTTCATAACTGCAATGCAGACCACTTACCTGTGTAATTACCTTACCTGTATAAAGGAATAAAGAAGGAATTACAGACAACACCACTGGATTTACTACATGTTTTATTTCAAACAAGAAAAAAACATTAACACAATTTTATGACAAATACTTACCTGGTAATTACCTTAAGAGAAGGAATTACCCACTTCACATCTCAATTGGATCCACCCTTCACATTGTCTCGAAAAGAGTTTTGTAAAAGAAAGGGGAGGAGCCTAACAGAGGCAGAGAGTATATAAGGCAGAGCAGCAAACAGCTCACTGCTCACTCTGACCTCAGCCAGCATAGGACAAAATGCTCCATGCACTCATCACAAACAAAGCAAAATGACTTGTGTTTATTACCACTTATCACACATCTTAAGCCCAAGCCTGAAGAAGATTTATTTCAATCGAAACGTCGCGGCGGGCTTAAAGTTTGCAACTATGGATGTGTTATTACAGTACTAACTGATACTTACCTTTATAATTAAACTGAACTGATGGCAAATGGTCTATTTTACAAACTGCATTGTAGCAGAATTTTTGGAACCACCTATAAACTCTAACTTGAGATTATTATACTCACTTGAGAATATTTAATAGTGTTTGTGCAAGGTTATTTTACCAAGTGAGGGGCACCCTATGTTCCAGGAGGGCCAGTGCATAACGTTGGACCGACGGGGTCGGTCCACGGATATTACCGTTCTTACCTAACCCTGGCCAGTGCCGCCTGGAACAGCATTGGGGTGCCCTTCTAAAACACTGCTTTAGTCTTCTCCATGTTGGACCGATACTGTCCAATTTTTAGGAATCGTTTCCCACAAGTAACTGGCGAGAAAGAGGCCAAGGAATTAACGGCTCCTGACGGACCCTGCTTTCTACTACCCCTACCCCAAATCCTCTTACCCTAACCCTAACCCCAGGACCCTTTACCCTAACCCTAACCACAGGACCCCTTGCCCTCATCCTAACCCCCATCCCATCTGGTTCAGGGACGATGCTGTTGGACAGTGTAAATATGAAGAAAGACATGGTTTTGGCTGGTTAGTGGAAGGTGGAATGACTGAGATTTAAACACTACGTAGTATTCACCTTTTTTCCTTCCTTAAATTTTTGTGGGAAAAGGGTAGGAATTATTCACAAACAAACACCAATTGGTTTATTACATGTTTATTTCAATCCGAAGAAACATCAAAATAACTGTATATTCAATACTTACCTTGTAATTACCTTAAATTAAGGAATTACTCACCCTACGACACCCAACACCAATTAGTTTATTTATTATTCATGACATGACCAATGTTGTCTCTTTTCAATGTCCTATAGGACACTCCACTGGTCCTCATAAAAACTTGAGTGAGCAGTGACAGCTGATTAGAGGCCATGTCTTGATTGTAGAACTTAAGATCTCCAGGCGAGCTATTCCTGGAGCATAGATGAAAGTAAGACTCCAGATGAACGATTTATGGAGCATAAAGTAAGACTCCCACTTTGAGAATTCCGTGTGTATGAAGCCACGAAGAACAGAATTTTGCCTCCGGAACCTTTGGAAAGCTCTGCGGAAGGCCAGTATCACAGTCCCATCAGTGGAGATCTACTTTCTCATCATTATATATACTCACCCCTGCCTGCGACTCAACGTTCAATTTGAGGTACCTTATTACAAATATAAGGACAACTCAGTCATTCATATAAAACAATTCTTTAAAATACTTAATATTTATGTAATTACCCAACCTGAATAAGGAGGAATTACCTGCCCCACTACGAACAAAAACCAAATGTTCTATTTCTTATAATTTGTTTTCATAACTGCAATGCAGACCACTTACCTGTGTAATTACCTTACCTGTATAAAGGAATAAAGAAGGAATTACAGACAACACCACTGGATTTACTACATGTTTTATTTCAAACAAGAAAAAAACATTAACACAATTTTATGACAAATACTTACCTGGTAATTACCTTAAGAGAAGGAATTACCCACTTCACATCTCAATTGGATCCACCCTTCACATTGTCTCGAAAAGAGTTTTGTAAAAGAAAGGGGAGGAGCCTAACAGAGGCAGAGAGTATATAAGGCAGAGCAGCAAACAGCTCACTGCTCACTCTGACCTCAGCCAGCATAGGACAAAATGCTCCATGCACTCATCACAAACAAAGCAAAATGACTTGTGTTTATTACCACTTATCACACATCTTAAGCCCAAGCCTGAAGAAGATTTATTTCAATCGAAACGTCGCGGCGGGCTTAAAGTTTGCAACTATGGATGTGTTATTACAGTACTAACTGATACTTACCTTTATAATTAAACTGAACTGATGGCAAATGGTCTATTTTACAAACTGCATTGTAGCAGAATTTTTGGAACCACCTATAAACTCTAACTTGAGATTATTATACTCACTTGAGAATATTTAATAGTGTTTGTGCAAGGTTATTTTACCAAGTGAGGGGCACCCTATGTTCCAGGAGGGCCAGTGCATAACGTTGGACCGACGGGGTCGGTCCACGGATATTACCGTTCTTACCTAACCCTGGCCAGTGCCGCCTGGAACAGCATTGGGGTGCCCTTCTAAAACACTGCTTTAGTCTTCTCCATGTTGGACCGATACTGTCCAATTTTTAGGAATCGTTTCCCACAAGTAACTGGCGAGAAAGAGGCCAAGGAATTAACGGCTCCTGACGGACCCTGCTTTCTACTACCCCTACCCCAAATCCTCTTACCCTAACCCTAACCCCAGGACCCTTTACCCTAACCCTAACCACAGGACCCCTTGCCCTCATCCTAACCCCCATCCCATCTGGTTCAGGGACGATGCTGTTGGACAGTGTAAATATGAAGAAAGACATGGTTTTGGCTGGTTAGTGGAAGGTGGAATGACTGAGATTTAAACACTACGTAGTATTCACCTTTTTTCCTTCCTTAAATTTTTGTGGGAAAAGGGTAGGAATTATTCACAAACAAACACCAATTGGTTTATTACATGTTTATTTCAATCCGAAGAAACATCAAAATAACTGTATATTCAATACTTACCTTGTAATTACCTTAAATTAAGGAATTACTCACCCTACGACACCCAACACCAATTAGTTTATTTATTATTCATGACATGACCAATGTTGTCTCTTTTCAATGTCCTATAGGACACTCCACTGGTCCTCATAAAAACTTGAGTGAGCAGTGACAGCTGATTAGAGGCCATGTCTTGATTGTAGAACTTAAGATCTCCAGGCGAGCTATTCCTGGAGCATAGATGAAAGTAAGACTCCAGATGAACGATTTATGGAGCATAAAGTAAGACTCCCACTTTGAGAATTCCGTGTGTATGAAGCCACGAAGAACAGAATTTTGCCTCCGGAACCTTTGGAAAGCTCTGCGGAAGGCCAGTATCACAGTCCCATCAGTGGAGATCTACTTTCTCATCATTATATATACTCACCCCTGCCTGCGACTCAACGTTCAATTTGAGGTACCTTATTACAAATATAAGGACAACTCAGTCATTCATATAAAACAATTCTTTAAAATACTTAATATTTATGTAATTACCCAACCTGAATAAGGAGGAATTACCTGCCCCACTACGAACAAAAACCAAATGTTCTATTTCTTATAATTTGTTTTCATAACTGCAATGCAGACCACTTACCTGTGTAATTACCTTACCTGTATAAAGGAATAAAGAAGGAATTACAGACAACACCACTGGATTTACTACATGTTTTATTTCAAACAAGAAAAAAACATTAACACAATTTTATGACAAATACTTACCTGGTAATTACCTTAAGAGAAGGAATTACCCACTTCACATCTCAATTGGATCCACCCTTCACATTGTCTCGAAAAGAGTTTTGTAAAAGAAAGGGGAGGAGCCTAACAGAGGCAGAGAGTATATAAGGCAGAGCAGCAAACAGCTCACTGCTCACTCTGACCTCAGCCAGCATAGGACAAAATGCTCCATGCACTCATCACAAACAAAGCAAAATGACTTGTGTTTATTACCACTTATCACACATCTTAAGCCCAAGCCTGAAGAAGATTTATTTCAATCGAAACGTCGCGGCGGGCTTAAAGTTTGCAACTATGGATGTGTTATTACAGTACTAACTGATACTTACCTTTATAATTAAACTGAACTGATGGCAAATGGTCTATTTTACAAACTGCATTGTAGCAGAATTTTTGGAACCACCTATAAACTCTAACTTGAGATTATTATACTCACTTGAGAATATTTAATAGTGTTTGTGCAAGGTTATTTTACCAAGTGAGGGGCACCCTATGTTCCAGGAGGGCCAGTGCATAACGTTGGACCGACGGGGTCGGTCCACGGATATTACCGTTCTTACCTAACCCTGGCCAGTGCCGCCTGGAACAGCATTGGGGTGCCCTTCTAAAACACTGCTTTAGTCTTCTCCATGTTGGACCGATACTGTCCAATTTTTAGGAATCGTTTCCCACAAGTAACTGGCGAGAAAGAGGCCAAGGAATTAACGGCTCCTGACGGACCCTGCTTTCTACTACCCCTACCCCAAATCCTCTTACCCTAACCCTAACCCCAGGACCCTTTACCCTAACCCTAACCACAGGACCCCTTGCCCTCATCCTAACCCCCATCCCATCTGGTTCAGGGACGATGCTGTTGGACAGTGTAAATATGAAGAAAGACATGGTTTTGGCTGGTTAGTGGAAGGTGGAATGACTGAGATTTAAACACTACGTAGTATTCACCTTTTTTCCTTCCTTAAATTTTTGTGGGAAAAGGGTAGGAATTATTCACAAACAAACACCAATTGGTTTATTACATGTTTATTTCAATCCGAAGAAACATCAAAATAACTGTATATTCAATACTTACCTTGTAATTACCTTAAATTAAGGAATTACTCACCCTACGACACCCAACACCAATTAGTTTATTTATTATTCATGACATGACCAATGTTGTCTCTTTTCAATGTCCTATAGGACACTCCACTGGTCCTCATAAAAACTTGAGTGAGCAGTGACAGCTGATTAGAGGCCATGTCTTGATTGTAGAACTTAAGATCTCCAGGCGAGCTATTCCTGGAGCATAGATGAAAGTAAGACTCCAGATGAACGATTTATGGAGCATAAAGTAAGACTCCCACTTTGAGAATTCCGTGTGTATGAAGCCACGAAGAACAGAATTTTGCCTCCGGAACCTTTGGAAAGCTCTGCGGAAGGCCAGTATCACAGTCCCATCAGTGGAGATCTACTTTCTCATCATTATATATACTCACCCCTGCCTGCGACTCAACGTTCAATTTGAGGTACCTTATTACAAATATAAGGACAACTCAGTCATTCATATAAAACAATTCTTTAAAATACTTAATATTTATGTAATTACCCAACCTGAATAAGGAGGAATTACCTGCCCCACTACGAACAAAAACCAAATGTTCTATTTCTTATAATTTGTTTTCATAACTGCAATGCAGACCACTTACCTGTGTAATTACCTTACCTGTATAAAGGAATAAAGAAGGAATTACAGACAACACCACTGGATTTACTACATGTTTTATTTCAAACAAGAAAAAAACATTAACACAATTTTATGACAAATACTTACCTGGTAATTACCTTAAGAGAAGGAATTACCCACTTCACATCTCAATTGGATCCACCCTTCACATTGTCTCGAAAAGAGTTTTGTAAAAGAAAGGGGAGGAGCCTAACAGAGGCAGAGAGTATATAAGGCAGAGCAGCAAACAGCTCACTGCTCACTCTGACCTCAGCCAGCATAGGACAAAATGCTCCATGCACTCATCACAAACAAAGCAAAATGACTTGTGTTTATTACCACTTATCACACATCTTAAGCCCAAGCCTGAAGAAGATTTATTTCAATCGAAACGTCGCGGCGGGCTTAAAGTTTGCAACTATGGATGTGTTATTACAGTACTAACTGATACTTACCTTTATAATTAAACTGAACTGATGGCAAATGGTCTATTTTACAAACTGCATTGTAGCAGAATTTTTGGAACCACCTATAAACTCTAACTTGAGATTATTATACTCACTTGAGAATATTTAATAGTGTTTGTGCAAGGTTATTTTACCAAGTGAGGGGCACCCTATGTTCCAGGAGGGCCAGTGCATAACGTTGGACCGACGGGGTCGGTCCACGGATATTACCGTTCTTACCTAACCCTGGCCAGTGCCGCCTGGAACAGCATTGGGGTGCCCTTCTAAAACACTGCTTTAGTCTTCTCCATGTTGGACCGATACTGTCCAATTTTTAGGAATCGTTTCCCACAAGTAACTGGCGAGAAAGAGGCCAAGGAATTAACGGCTCCTGACGGACCCTGCTTTCTACTACCCCTACCCCAAATCCTCTTACCCTAACCCTAACCCCAGGACCCTTTACCCTAACCCTAACCACAGGACCCCTTGCCCTCATCCTAACCCCCATCCCATCTGGTTCAGGGACGATGCTGTTGGACAGTGTAAATATGAAGAAAGACATGGTTTTGGCTGGTTAGTGGAAGGTGGAATGACTGAGATTTAAACACTACGTAGTATTCACCTTTTTTCCTTCCTTAAATTTTTGTGGGAAAAGGGTAGGAATTATTCACAAACAAACACCAATTGGTTTATTACATGTTTATTTCAATCCGAAGAAACATCAAAATAACTGTATATTCAATACTTACCTTGTAATTACCTTAAATTAAGGAATTACTCACCCTACGACACCCAACACCAATTAGTTTATTTATTATTCATGACATGACCAATGTTGTCTCTTTTCAATGTCCTATAGGACACTCCACTGGTCCTCATAAAAACTTGAGTGAGCAGTGACAGCTGATTAGAGGCCATGTCTTGATTGTAGAACTTAAGATCTCCAGGCGAGCTATTCCTGGAGCATAGATGAAAGTAAGACTCCAGATGAACGATTTATGGAGCATAAAGTAAGACTCCCACTTTGAGAATTCCGTGTGTATGAAGCCACGAAGAACAGAATTTTGCCTCCGGAACCTTTGGAAAGCTCTGCGGAAGGCCAGTATCACAGTCCCATCAGTGGAGATCTACTTTCTCATCATTATATATACTCACCCCTGCCTGCGACTCAACGTTCAATTTGAGGTACCTTATTACAAATATAAGGACAACTCAGTCATTCATATAAAACAATTCTTTAAAATACTTAATATTTATGTAATTACCCAACCTGAATAAGGAGGAATTACCTGCCCCACTACGAACAAAAACCAAATGTTCTATTTCTTATAATTTGTTTTCATAACTGCAATGCAGACCACTTACCTGTGTAATTACCTTACCTGTATAAAGGAATAAAGAAGGAATTACAGACAACACCACTGGATTTACTACATGTTTTATTTCAAACAAGAAAAAAACATTAACACAATTTTATGACAAATACTTACCTGGTAATTACCTTAAGAGAAGGAATTACCCACTTCACATCTCAATTGGATCCACCCTTCACATTGTCTCGAAAAGAGTTTTGTAAAAGAAAGGGGAGGAGCCTAACAGAGGCAGAGAGTATATAAGGCAGAGCAGCAAACAGCTCACTGCTCACTCTGACCTCAGCCAGCATAGGACAAAATGCTCCATGCACTCATCACAAACAAAGCAAAATGACTTGTGTTTATTACCACTTATCACACATCTTAAGCCCAAGCCTGAAGAAGATTTATTTCAATCGAAACGTCGCGGCGGGCTTAAAGTTTGCAACTATGGATGTGTTATTACAGTACTAACTGATACTTACCTTTATAATTAAACTGAACTGATGGCAAATGGTCTATTTTACAAACTGCATTGTAGCAGAATTTTTGGAACCACCTATAAACTCTAACTTGAGATTATTATACTCACTTGAGAATATTTAATAGTGTTTGTGCAAGGTTATTTTACCAAGTGAGGGGCACCCTATGTTCCAGGAGGGCCAGTGCATAACGTTGGACCGACGGGGTCGGTCCACGGATATTACCGTTCTTACCTAACCCTGGCCAGTGCCGCCTGGAACAGCATTGGGGTGCCCTTCTAAAACACTGCTTTAGTCTTCTCCATGTTGGACCGATACTGTCCAATTTTTAGGAATCGTTTCCCACAAGTAACTGGCGAGAAAGAGGCCAAGGAATTAACGGCTCCTGACGGACCCTGCTTTCTACTACCCCTACCCCAAATCCTCTTACCCTAACCCTAACCCCAGGACCCTTTACCCTAACCCTAACCACAGGACCCCTTGCCCTCATCCTAACCCCCATCCCATCTGGTTCAGGGACGATGCTGTTGGACAGTGTAAATATGAAGAAAGACATGGTTTTGGCTGGTTAGTGGAAGGTGGAATGACTGAGATTTAAACACTACGTAGTATTCACCTTTTTTCCTTCCTTAAATTTTTGTGGGAAAAGGGTAGGAATTATTCACAAACAAACACCAATTGGTTTATTACATGTTTATTTCAATCCGAAGAAACATCAAAATAACTGTATATTCAATACTTACCTTGTAATTACCTTAAATTAAGGAATTACTCACCCTACGACACCCAACACCAATTAGTTTATTTATTATTCATGACATGACCAATGTTGTCTCTTTTCAATGTCCTATAGGACACTCCACTGGTCCTCATAAAAACTTGAGTGAGCAGTGACAGCTGATTAGAGGCCATGTCTTGATTGTAGAACTTAAGATCTCCAGGCGAGCTATTCCTGGAGCATAGATGAAAGTAAGACTCCAGATGAACGATTTATGGAGCATAAAGTAAGACTCCCACTTTGAGAATTCCGTGTGTATGAAGCCACGAAGAACAGAATTTTGCCTCCGGAACCTTTGGAAAGCTCTGCGGAAGGCCAGTATCACAGTCCCATCAGTGGAGATCTACTTTCTCATCATTATATATACTCACCCCTGCCTGCGACTCAACGTTCAATTTGAGGTACCTTATTACAAATATAAGGACAACTCAGTCATTCATATAAAACAATTCTTTAAAATACTTAATATTTATGTAATTACCCAACCTGAATAAGGAGGAATTACCTGCCCCACTACGAACAAAAACCAAATGTTCTATTTCTTATAATTTGTTTTCATAACTGCAATGCAGACCACTTACCTGTGTAATTACCTTACCTGTATAAAGGAATAAAGAAGGAATTACAGACAACACCACTGGATTTACTACATGTTTTATTTCAAACAAGAAAAAAACATTAACACAATTTTATGACAAATACTTACCTGGTAATTACCTTAAGAGAAGGAATTACCCACTTCACATCTCAATTGGATCCACCCTTCACATTGTCTCGAAAAGAGTTTTGTAAAAGAAAGGGGAGGAGCCTAACAGAGGCAGAGAGTATATAAGGCAGAGCAGCAAACAGCTCACTGCTCACTCTGACCTCAGCCAGCATAGGACAAAATGCTCCATGCACTCATCACAAACAAAGCAAAATGACTTGTGTTTATTACCACTTATCACACATCTTAAGCCCAAGCCTGAAGAAGATTTATTTCAATCGAAACGTCGCGGCGGGCTTAAAGTTTGCAACTATGGATGTGTTATTACAGTACTAACTGATACTTACCTTTATAATTAAACTGAACTGATGGCAAATGGTCTATTTTACAAACTGCATTGTAGCAGAATTTTTGGAACCACCTATAAACTCTAACTTGAGATTATTATACTCACTTGAGAATATTTAATAGTGTTTGTGCAAGGTTATTTTACCAAGTGAGGGGCACCCTATGTTCCAGGAGGGCCAGTGCATAACGTTGGACCGACGGGGTCGGTCCACGGATATTACCGTTCTTACCTAACCCTGGCCAGTGCCGCCTGGAACAGCATTGGGGTGCCCTTCTAAAACACTGCTTTAGTCTTCTCCATGTTGGACCGATACTGTCCAATTTTTAGGAATCGTTTCCCACAAGTAACTGGCGAGAAAGAGGCCAAGGAATTAACGGCTCCTGACGGACCCTGCTTTCTACTACCCCTACCCCAAATCCTCTTACCCTAACCCTAACCCCAGGACCCTTTACCCTAACCCTAACCACAGGACCCCTTGCCCTCATCCTAACCCCCATCCCATCTGGTTCAGGGACGATGCTGTTGGACAGTGTAAATATGAAGAAAGACATGGTTTTGGCTGGTTAGTGGAAGGTGGAATGACTGAGATTTAAACACTACGTAGTATTCACCTTTTTTCCTTCCTTAAATTTTTGTGGGAAAAGGGTAGGAATTATTCACAAACAAACACCAATTGGTTTATTACATGTTTATTTCAATCCGAAGAAACATCAAAATAACTGTATATTCAATACTTACCTTGTAATTACCTTAAATTAAGGAATTACTCACCCTACGACACCCAACACCAATTAGTTTATTTATTATTCATGACATGACCAATGTTGTCTCTTTTCAATGTCCTATAGGACACTCCACTGGTCCTCATAAAAACTTGAGTGAGCAGTGACAGCTGATTAGAGGCCATGTCTTGATTGTAGAACTTAAGATCTCCAGGCGAGCTATTCCTGGAGCATAGATGAAAGTAAGACTCCAGATGAACGATTTATGGAGCATAAAGTAAGACTCCCACTTTGAGAATTCCGTGTGTATGAAGCCACGAAGAACAGAATTTTGCCTCCGGAACCTTTGGAAAGCTCTGCGGAAGGCCAGTATCACAGTCCCATCAGTGGAGATCTACTTTCTCATCATTATATATACTCACCCCTGCCTGCGACTCAACGTTCAATTTGAGGTACCTTATTACAAATATAAGGACAACTCAGTCATTCATATAAAACAATTCTTTAAAATACTTAATATTTATGTAATTACCCAACCTGAATAAGGAGGAATTACCTGCCCCACTACGAACAAAAACCAAATGTTCTATTTCTTATAATTTGTTTTCATAACTGCAATGCAGACCACTTACCTGTGTAATTACCTTACCTGTATAAAGGAATAAAGAAGGAATTACAGACAACACCACTGGATTTACTACATGTTTTATTTCAAACAAGAAAAAAACATTAACACAATTTTATGACAAATACTTACCTGGTAATTACCTTAAGAGAAGGAATTACCCACTTCACATCTCAATTGGATCCACCCTTCACATTGTCTCGAAAAGAGTTTTGTAAAAGAAAGGGGAGGAGCCTAACAGAGGCAGAGAGTATATAAGGCAGAGCAGCAAACAGCTCACTGCTCACTCTGACCTCAGCCAGCATAGGACAAAATGCTCCATGCACTCATCACAAACAAAGCAAAATGACTTGTGTTTATTACCACTTATCACACATCTTAAGCCCAAGCCTGAAGAAGATTTATTTCAATCGAAACGTCGCGGCGGGCTTAAAGTTTGCAACTATGGATGTGTTATTACAGTACTAACTGATACTTACCTTTATAATTAAACTGAACTGATGGCAAATGGTCTATTTTACAAACTGCATTGTAGCAGAATTTTTGGAACCACCTATAAACTCTAACTTGAGATTATTATACTCACTTGAGAATATTTAATAGTGTTTGTGCAAGGTTATTTTACCAAGTGAGGGGCACCCTATGTTCCAGGAGGGCCAGTGCATAACGTTGGACCGACGGGGTCGGTCCACGGATATTACCGTTCTTACCTAACCCTGGCCAGTGCCGCCTGGAACAGCATTGGGGTGCCCTTCTAAAACACTGCTTTAGTCTTCTCCATGTTGGACCGATACTGTCCAATTTTTAGGAATCGTTTCCCACAAGTAACTGGCGAGAAAGAGGCCAAGGAATTAACGGCTCCTGACGGACCCTGCTTTCTACTACCCCTACCCCAAATCCTCTTACCCTAACCCTAACCCCAGGACCCTTTACCCTAACCCTAACCACAGGACCCCTTGCCCTCATCCTAACCCCCATCCCATCTGGTTCAGGGACGATGCTGTTGGACAGTGTAAATATGAAGAAAGACATGGTTTTGGCTGGTTAGTGGAAGGTGGAATGACTGAGATTTAAACACTACGTAGTATTCACCTTTTTTCCTTCCTTAAATTTTTGTGGGAAAAGGGTAGGAATTATTCACAAACAAACACCAATTGGTTTATTACATGTTTATTTCAATCCGAAGAAACATCAAAATAACTGTATATTCAATACTTACCTTGTAATTACCTTAAATTAAGGAATTACTCACCCTACGACACCCAACACCAATTAGTTTATTTATTATTCATGACATGACCAATGTTGTCTCTTTTCAATGTCCTATAGGACACTCCACTGGTCCTCATAAAAACTTGAGTGAGCAGTGACAGCTGATTAGAGGCCATGTCTTGATTGTAGAACTTAAGATCTCCAGGCGAGCTATTCCTGGAGCATAGATGAAAGTAAGACTCCAGATGAACGATTTATGGAGCATAAAGTAAGACTCCCACTTTGAGAATTCCGTGTGTATGAAGCCACGAAGAACAGAATTTTGCCTCCGGAACCTTTGGAAAGCTCTGCGGAAGGCCAGTATCACAGTCCCATCAGTGGAGATCTACTTTCTCATCATTATATATACTCACCCCTGCCTGCGACTCAACGTTCAATTTGAGGTACCTTATTACAAATATAAGGACAACTCAGTCATTCATATAAAACAATTCTTTAAAATACTTAATATTTATGTAATTACCCAACCTGAATAAGGAGGAATTACCTGCCCCACTACGAACAAAAACCAAATGTTCTATTTCTTATAATTTGTTTTCATAACTGCAATGCAGACCACTTACCTGTGTAATTACCTTACCTGTATAAAGGAATAAAGAAGGAATTACAGACAACACCACTGGATTTACTACATGTTTTATTTCAAACAAGAAAAAAACATTAACACAATTTTATGACAAATACTTACCTGGTAATTACCTTAAGAGAAGGAATTACCCACTTCACATCTCAATTGGATCCACCCTTCACATTGTCTCGAAAAGAGTTTTGTAAAAGAAAGGGGAGGAGCCTAACAGAGGCAGAGAGTATATAAGGCAGAGCAGCAAACAGCTCACTGCTCACTCTGACCTCAGCCAGCATAGGACAAAATGCTCCATGCACTCATCACAAACAAAGCAAAATGACTTGTGTTTATTACCACTTATCACACATCTTAAGCCCAAGCCTGAAGAAGATTTATTTCAATCGAAACGTCGCGGCGGGCTTAAAGTTTGCAACTATGGATGTGTTATTACAGTACTAACTGATACTTACCTTTATAATTAAACTGAACTGATGGCAAATGGTCTATTTTACAAACTGCATTGTAGCAGAATTTTTGGAACCACCTATAAACTCTAACTTGAGATTATTATACTCACTTGAGAATATTTAATAGTGTTTGTGCAAGGTTATTTTACCAAGTGAGGGGCACCCTATGTTCCAGGAGGGCCAGTGCATAACGTTGGACCGACGGGGTCGGTCCACGGATATTACCGTTCTTACCTAACCCTGGCCAGTGCCGCCTGGAACAGCATTGGGGTGCCCTTCTAAAACACTGCTTTAGTCTTCTCCATGTTGGACCGATACTGTCCAATTTTTAGGAATCGTTTCCCACAAGTAACTGGCGAGAAAGAGGCCAAGGAATTAACGGCTCCTGACGGACCCTGCTTTCTACTACCCCTACCCCAAATCCTCTTACCCTAACCCTAACCCCAGGACCCTTTACCCTAACCCTAACCACAGGACCCCTTGCCCTCATCCTAACCCCCATCCCATCTGGTTCAGGGACGATGCTGTTGGACAGTGTAAATATGAAGAAAGACATGGTTTTGGCTGGTTAGTGGAAGGTGGAATGACTGAGATTTAAACACTACGTAGTATTCACCTTTTTTCCTTCCTTAAATTTTTGTGGGAAAAGGGTAGGAATTATTCACAAACAAACACCAATTGGTTTATTACATGTTTATTTCAATCCGAAGAAACATCAAAATAACTGTATATTCAATACTTACCTTGTAATTACCTTAAATTAAGGAATTACTCACCCTACGACACCCAACACCAATTAGTTTATTTATTATTCATGACATGACCAATGTTGTCTCTTTTCAATGTCCTATAGGACACTCCACTGGTCCTCATAAAAACTTGAGTGAGCAGTGACAGCTGATTAGAGGCCATGTCTTGATTGTAGAACTTAAGATCTCCAGGCGAGCTATTCCTGGAGCATAGATGAAAGTAAGACTCCAGATGAACGATTTATGGAGCATAAAGTAAGACTCCCACTTTGAGAATTCCGTGTGTATGAAGCCACGAAGAACAGAATTTTGCCTCCGGAACCTTTGGAAAGCTCTGCGGAAGGCCAGTATCACAGTCCCATCAGTGGAGATCTACTTTCTCATCATTATATATACTCACCCCTGCCTGCGACTCAACGTTCAATTTGAGGTACCTTATTACAAATATAAGGACAACTCAGTCATTCATATAAAACAATTCTTTAAAATACTTAATATTTATGTAATTACCCAACCTGAATAAGGAGGAATTACCTGCCCCACTACGAACAAAAACCAAATGTTCTATTTCTTATAATTTGTTTTCATAACTGCAATGCAGACCACTTACCTGTGTAATTACCTTACCTGTATAAAGGAATAAAGAAGGAATTACAGACAACACCACTGGATTTACTACATGTTTTATTTCAAACAAGAAAAAAACATTAACACAATTTTATGACAAATACTTACCTGGTAATTACCTTAAGAGAAGGAATTACCCACTTCACATCTCAATTGGATCCACCCTTCACATTGTCTCGAAAAGAGTTTTGTAAAAGAAAGGGGAGGAGCCTAACAGAGGCAGAGAGTATATAAGGCAGAGCAGCAAACAGCTCACTGCTCACTCTGACCTCAGCCAGCATAGGACAAAATGCTCCATGCACTCATCACAAACAAAGCAAAATGACTTGTGTTTATTACCACTTATCACACATCTTAAGCCCAAGCCTGAAGAAGATTTATTTCAATCGAAACGTCGCGGCGGGCTTAAAGTTTGCAACTATGGATGTGTTATTACAGTACTAACTGATACTTACCTTTATAATTAAACTGAACTGATGGCAAATGGTCTATTTTACAAACTGCATTGTAGCAGAATTTTTGGAACCACCTATAAACTCTAACTTGAGATTATTATACTCACTTGAGAATATTTAATAGTGTTTGTGCAAGGTTATTTTACCAAGTGAGGGGCACCCTATGTTCCAGGAGGGCCAGTGCATAACGTTGGACCGACGGGGTCGGTCCACGGATATTACCGTTCTTACCTAACCCTGGCCAGTGCCGCCTGGAACAGCATTGGGGTGCCCTTCTAAAACACTGCTTTAGTCTTCTCCATGTTGGACCGATACTGTCCAATTTTTAGGAATCGTTTCCCACAAGTAACTGGCGAGAAAGAGGCCAAGGAATTAACGGCTCCTGACGGACCCTGCTTTCTACTACCCCTACCCCAAATCCTCTTACCCTAACCCTAACCCCAGGACCCTTTACCCTAACCCTAACCACAGGACCCCTTGCCCTCATCCTAACCCCCATCCCATCTGGTTCAGGGACGATGCTGTTGGACAGTGTAAATATGAAGAAAGACATGGTTTTGGCTGGTTAGTGGAAGGTGGAATGACTGAGATTTAAACACTACGTAGTATTCACCTTTTTTCCTTCCTTAAATTTTTGTGGGAAAAGGGTAGGAATTATTCACAAACAAACACCAATTGGTTTATTACATGTTTATTTCAATCCGAAGAAACATCAAAATAACTGTATATTCAATACTTACCTTGTAATTACCTTAAATTAAGGAATTACTCACCCTACGACACCCAACACCAATTAGTTTATTTATTATTCATGACATGACCAATGTTGTCTCTTTTCAATGTCCTATAGGACACTCCACTGGTCCTCATAAAAACTTGAGTGAGCAGTGACAGCTGATTAGAGGCCATGTCTTGATTGTAGAACTTAAGATCTCCAGGCGAGCTATTCCTGGAGCATAGATGAAAGTAAGACTCCAGATGAACGATTTATGGAGCATAAAGTAAGACTCCCACTTTGAGAATTCCGTGTGTATGAAGCCACGAAGAACAGAATTTTGCCTCCGGAACCTTTGGAAAGCTCTGCGGAAGGCCAGTATCACAGTCCCATCAGTGGAGATCTACTTTCTCATCATTATATATACTCACCCCTGCCTGCGACTCAACGTTCAATTTGAGGTACCTTATTACAAATATAAGGACAACTCAGTCATTCATATAAAACAATTCTTTAAAATACTTAATATTTATGTAATTACCCAACCTGAATAAGGAGGAATTACCTGCCCCACTACGAACAAAAACCAAATGTTCTATTTCTTATAATTTGTTTTCATAACTGCAATGCAGACCACTTACCTGTGTAATTACCTTACCTGTATAAAGGAATAAAGAAGGAATTACAGACAACACCACTGGATTTACTACATGTTTTATTTCAAACAAGAAAAAAACATTAACACAATTTTATGACAAATACTTACCTGGTAATTACCTTAAGAGAAGGAATTACCCACTTCACATCTCAATTGGATCCACCCTTCACATTGTCTCGAAAAGAGTTTTGTAAAAGAAAGGGGAGGAGCCTAACAGAGGCAGAGAGTATATAAGGCAGAGCAGCAAACAGCTCACTGCTCACTCTGACCTCAGCCAGCATAGGACAAAATGCTCCATGCACTCATCACAAACAAAGCAAAATGACTTGTGTTTATTACCACTTATCACACATCTTAAGCCCAAGCCTGAAGAAGATTTATTTCAATCGAAACGTCGCGGCGGGCTTAAAGTTTGCAACTATGGATGTGTTATTACAGTACTAACTGATACTTACCTTTATAATTAAACTGAACTGATGGCAAATGGTCTATTTTACAAACTGCATTGTAGCAGAATTTTTGGAACCACCTATAAACTCTAACTTGAGATTATTATACTCACTTGAGAATATTTAATAGTGTTTGTGCAAGGTTATTTTACCAAGTGAGGGGCACCCTATGTTCCAGGAGGGCCAGTGCATAACGTTGGACCGACGGGGTCGGTCCACGGATATTACCGTTCTTACCTAACCCTGGCCAGTGCCGCCTGGAACAGCATTGGGGTGCCCTTCTAAAACACTGCTTTAGTCTTCTCCATGTTGGACCGATACTGTCCAATTTTTAGGAATCGTTTCCCACAAGTAACTGGCGAGAAAGAGGCCAAGGAATTAACGGCTCCTGACGGACCCTGCTTTCTACTACCCCTACCCCAAATCCTCTTACCCTAACCCTAACCCCAGGACCCTTTACCCTAACCCTAACCACAGGACCCCTTGCCCTCATCCTAACCCCCATCCCATCTGGTTCAGGGACGATGCTGTTGGACAGTGTAAATATGAAGAAAGACATGGTTTTGGCTGGTTAGTGGAAGGTGGAATGACTGAGATTTAAACACTACGTAGTATTCACCTTTTTTCCTTCCTTAAATTTTTGTGGGAAAAGGGTAGGAATTATTCACAAACAAACACCAATTGGTTTATTACATGTTTATTTCAATCCGAAGAAACATCAAAATAACTGTATATTCAATACTTACCTTGTAATTACCTTAAATTAAGGAATTACTCACCCTACGACACCCAACACCAATTAGTTTATTTATTATTCATGACATGACCAATGTTGTCTCTTTTCAATGTCCTATAGGACACTCCACTGGTCCTCATAAAAACTTGAGTGAGCAGTGACAGCTGATTAGAGGCCATGTCTTGATTGTAGAACTTAAGATCTCCAGGCGAGCTATTCCTGGAGCATAGATGAAAGTAAGACTCCAGATGAACGATTTATGGAGCATAAAGTAAGACTCCCACTTTGAGAATTCCGTGTGTATGAAGCCACGAAGAACAGAATTTTGCCTCCGGAACCTTTGGAAAGCTCTGCGGAAGGCCAGTATCACAGTCCCATCAGTGGAGATCTACTTTCTCATCATTATATATACTCACCCCTGCCTGCGACTCAACGTTCAATTTGAGGTACCTTATTACAAATATAAGGACAACTCAGTCATTCATATAAAACAATTCTTTAAAATACTTAATATTTATGTAATTACCCAACCTGAATAAGGAGGAATTACCTGCCCCACTACGAACAAAAACCAAATGTTCTATTTCTTATAATTTGTTTTCATAACTGCAATGCAGACCACTTACCTGTGTAATTACCTTACCTGTATAAAGGAATAAAGAAGGAATTACAGACAACACCACTGGATTTACTACATGTTTTATTTCAAACAAGAAAAAAACATTAACACAATTTTATGACAAATACTTACCTGGTAATTACCTTAAGAGAAGGAATTACCCACTTCACATCTCAATTGGATCCACCCTTCACATTGTCTCGAAAAGAGTTTTGTAAAAGAAAGGGGAGGAGCCTAACAGAGGCAGAGAGTATATAAGGCAGAGCAGCAAACAGCTCACTGCTCACTCTGACCTCAGCCAGCATAGGACAAAATGCTCCATGCACTCATCACAAACAAAGCAAAATGACTTGTGTTTATTACCACTTATCACACATCTTAAGCCCAAGCCTGAAGAAGATTTATTTCAATCGAAACGTCGCGGCGGGCTTAAAGTTTGCAACTATGGATGTGTTATTACAGTACTAACTGATACTTACCTTTATAATTAAACTGAACTGATGGCAAATGGTCTATTTTACAAACTGCATTGTAGCAGAATTTTTGGAACCACCTATAAACTCTAACTTGAGATTATTATACTCACTTGAGAATATTTAATAGTGTTTGTGCAAGGTTATTTTACCAAGTGAGGGGCACCCTATGTTCCAGGAGGGCCAGTGCATAACGTTGGACCGACGGGGTCGGTCCACGGATATTACCGTTCTTACCTAACCCTAACCCTAACCCTAACCCTAACCCTAACCCTAACCCAGTTGCTACTTTTTCATTGGGGTTTCCAAAACTTAAAATCTTTTTTGTAAAGAGTTCCTTTAGAGTTGAAACCAAGATTTCAAATTATCCTTTTTCATTATTATAATCCACTGTATGCATTTTAAGTATCAAGGAATTTGACTGAAGGCCTTTTGAGAAAACACGTTGATTAGTGACCCTATTTCATTATGGCAGTCAAACCACTGATTTTCAACTTTAGTCTATGAAACCTCCAAACCTTAAACATTGTTGCAAAATTAGGCTTATCTCACCGTTTCCAGCACTTTTTGGCACTTAGAGCGAATCTGACAGTAGAATCCGTGCAGTTGCTACTTTTTCATTGGGGTTTCCAAAACTAAAAATCTTTTTTTTAAAGAGTTCCTTTAGAGTTGAAACCAATATTTCAAATTATCCTTTTTCATTATTATAATCCACTCTATGCATTTTAAGTATCAAGGAATTTGACTGAAGGCCTTTTGAGAAAACACGTTGATTAGTGACCCTATTTCATTATGGCAGTCAAACCACTGATTTTCAACTTTGGTCTATGAAACCTCCAAACCTTAAACATTGTTGCAAAATTAGGCTTATCTCACCGTTTCCAGCACTTTTGTGCACCTTGGGCATATCTGTGATGAAAAAATGAAGATTTTAACCAAAGTTGCAAAAATAGGCTTATCTCACCTTTTCCAGCGCTTTTGTGCATCTTGGGCACATCTGTGATGAAAAATTGAAGATTTTAACCAAAGTTGCAAAAATAGGCTTATCTCACCGTTTCCAGCGCTTTTGGGCATCTTGGGCACATCTGTGATGAAAAATTTAAGATTTTAACCAAAGTTGCAAAAATAGGCTTATCTCACCGTTTCCAGCGCTTTTGTGCATCTTGGGCACATCTGTGATGAAAAATTGAAGATTTTAACCAAAGTTGCAAAAATAGGCTTATCTCCCCGTTTCCAGCACTTTTTGGCACTTAGAGCCAATCTGACAGTAGAAACCGTGCAGTTGCTACTTTTTCATTGGGGTTTCCAAAACTTAAAATCTTTTTTGTAAAGAGTTCCTTTAGAGTTGAAACCAAGATTTCAAATTATCCTTTTTCATTATTATAATCCACTGTATGCATTTTAAGTATCAAGGAATTTGACAGAAGGCCTTTTGAGAAAACACGTTGATTAGTGACCCTATTTCATTATGGCAGTCAAACCACTGATTTTCAACTTTAGTCTATGAAACCTCCAAACCTTAAACATTGTTGCAAAATTAGGCTTATCTCACCGTTTCCAGCACTTTTGTGCACCTTGGGCACATCTGTGATGAAAAATTGAAGATTTTAACCAAAGTTGCAAAAATAGGCTTATCTCACCGTTTCCAGCGCTTTTGCGCATCTTGGGCACATCTGTGATGAAAAATTGAAGATTTTAACCATTGTTGCAAAAATAGGCTTATCTCCCCGTTTCCAGCACTTTTTGGCACTTAGAGCCAATCTGACAGTAGAAACCGTGCAGTTGCTACTTTTTCATTGGGGTTTCCAAAACTTAAAATCTTTTTTGTAAAGAGTTCCTTTAGAGTTGAAACCAAGATTTCAAATTATCCTTTTTCATTATTATAATCCACTGTATGCATTTTAAGTATCAAGGAATTTGACTGAAGGCCTTTTGAGAAAACACGTTGATTAGTGACCCTATTTCATTATGGCAGTCAAACCACTGATTTTCAACTTTAGTCTATGAAACCTCCAAACCTTAAACATTGTTGCAAAATTAGGCTTATCTCACCGTTTCCAGCACTTTTGTGCACCTTGGGCACATCTGTGATGAAAAATTGAAGATTTTAACCAAAGTTGCAAAAATAGGCTTATCTCACCGTTTCCAGCGCTTTTGTGCATCTTGGGCACATCTGTGATGAAAAATTGAAGATTTTAACCAAAGTTGCAAAAATAGGCTTATCTCACCGTTTCCAGCGCTTTTGGGCATCTTGGGCACATCTGTGATGAAAAATTGAAGATTTTAACCAAAGTTGCAAAAATAGGCTTATCTCACCGTTTCCAGCGCTTTTGTGCATCTTGGACACATCTGTGATGAAAAATTGAAGATTTTAACCATTGTTGCAAAAATAGGCTTATCTCCCCGTTTCCAGCACTTTTTGGCACTTAGAGCCAATCTGACAGTAGAAACCGTGCAGTTGCTACTTTTTCATTGGGGTTTCCAAAACTTAAAATCTTTTTTTTAAAGAGTTCCTTTAGAGTTGAAACCAAGATTTCAAATTATCCTTTTTCATTATTATAATCCACTGTATGCATTTTAAGTATCAAGGAATTTGACTGAAGGCCTTTTGAGAAAACACGTTGATTAGTGACCCTATTTCATTATGGCAGTCAAACCACTGATTTTCAACTTTAGTCTATGAAACCTCCAAACCTTAAACATTGTTGCAAAATTAGGCTTATCTCACCGTTTCCAGCACTTTTGTGCACCTTGGGCATATCTGTGATGAAAAAATGAAGATTTTAACCAAAGTTGCAAAAATAGGCTTATCTCACCGTTTCCAGCGCTTTTGTGCATCTTGGGCACATCTGTGATGAAAAATTGAAGATTTTAACCAAAGTTGCAAAAATAGGCTTATCTCACCGTTTCCAGCGCTTTTGGGCATCTTGGGCACATCTGTGATGAAAAATTGAAGATTTTAACCAAAGTTGCAAAAATAGGCTTATCTCACCGTTTCCAGCGCTTTTGTGCATCTTGGACACATCTGTGATGAAAAATTGAAGATTTTAACCATTGTTGCAAAAATAGGCTTATCTCCCCGTTTCCAGCACTTTTTGGCACTTAGAGCCAATCTGACAGTAGAAACCGTGCAGTTGCTACTTTTTCATTGGGGTTTCCAAAACTTAAAATCTTTTTTTTAAAGAGTTCCTTTAGAGTTGAAACCAAGATTTCAAATTATCCTTTTTCATTATTATAATCCACTGTATGCATTTTAAGTATCAAGGAATTTGACTGAAGGCCTTTTGAGAAAACACGTTGATTAGTGACCCTATTTCATTATGGCAGTCAAACCACTGATTTTCAACTTTAGTCTATGAAACCTCCAAACCTTAAACATTGTTGCAAAATTAGGCTTATCTCACCGTTTCCAGCACTTTTGTGCACCTTGGGCATATCTGTGATGAAAAAATGAAGATTTTAACCAAAGTTGCAAAAATAGGCTTATCTCACCGTTTCCAGCGCTTTTGGGCATCTTGGGCACATCTGTGATGAAAAATTTAAGATTTTAACCAAAGTTGCAAAAATAGGCTTATCTCACCGTTTCCTGCGCTTTTGGGCATCTTGGGCACATCTGTGATGAAAAATTTAAGATTTTAACCAAAGTTGCAAAAATAGGCTTATCTCACCGTTTCCAGCGCTTTTGGGCATTTTGGGCACATCTGTGATGAAAAATTGAAGATTTTAACCAAAGTTGCAAAAATAGGCTTATCTCACCGTTTCCAGCGCTTTTGTGCATCTTGGGCACATCTGTGATGAAAAATTGAAGATTTTAACCATTGTTGCAAAAATAGGCTTATCTCCCCGTTTCCAGCACTTTTTGGCACTTAGAGCGAATCTGACAGTAGAAACCGTGCAGTTGCTACTTTTTCATTGGGGTTTCCAAAACTTAAAATCTTTTTTTTAAAGAGTTCCTTTAGAGTTGAAACCAAGATTTCAAATTATCCTTTTTCATTATTATAATCCACTGTATGCATTTTAAGTATCAAGGAATTTGACTGAAGGCCTTTTGAGAAAACACGTTGATTAGTGACCCTATTTCATTATGGCAGTCAAACCACTGATTTTCAACTTTAGTCTATGAAACCTCCAAACCTTAAACATTGTTGCAAAATTAGGCTTATCTCACCGTTTCCAGCACTTTTTGGCACTTAGAGCGAATCTGACAGTAGAATCCGTGCAGTTGCTACTTTTTCATTGGGGTTTCCAAAACTAAAAATCTTTTTTTTAAAGAGTTCCTTTAGAGTTGAAACCAATATTTCAAATTATCCTTTTTCATTATTATAATCCACTGTATGCATTTTAAGTATCAAGGAATTTGACTGAAGGCCTTTTGAGAAAACACGTTGATTAGTGACCCTATTTCATTATGGCAGTCAAACCACTGATTTTCAACTTTGGTCTATGAAACCTCCAAACCTTAAACATTGTTGCAAAATTAGGCTTATCTCACCGTTTCCAGCACTTTTGTGCACCTTGGGCATATCTGTGATGAAAAAATGAAGATTTTAACCAAAGTTGCAAAAATAGGCTTATCTCACCTTTTCCAGCGCTTTTGTGCATCTTGGGCACATCTGTGATGAAAAATTGAAGATTTTAACCAAAGTTGCAAAAATAGGCTTATCTCACCGTTTCCAGCGCTTTTGGGCATCTTGGGCACATCTGTGATGAAAAATTTAAGATTTTAACCAAAGTTGCAAAAATAGGCTTATCTCACCGTTTCCAGCGCTTTTGTGCATCTTGGGCACATCTGTGATGAAAAATTGAAGATTTTAACCAAAGTTGCAAAAATAGGCTTATCTCCCCGTTTCCAGCACTTTTTGGCACTTAGAGCCAATCTGACAGTAGAAACCGTGCAGTTGCTACTTTTTCATTGGGGTTTACAAAACTTAAAATCTTTTTTTTAAAGAGTTCCTTTAGAGTTGAAACCAAGATTTCAAATTATCCTTTTTCATTATTATAATCCACTGTATGCATTTTAAGTATCAAGGAATTTGACTGAAGGCCTTTTGAGAAAACACGTTGATTAGTGACCCTATTTCATTATGGCAGTCAAACCACTGATTTTCAACTTTGGTCTATGAAACCTCCAAACCTTAAACATTGTTGCAAAATTAGGCTTATCTCACCGTTTCCAGCACTTTTGTGCACCTTGGGCATATCTGTGATGAAAAAATGAAGATTTTAACCAAAGTTGCAAAAATAGGCTTATCTCACCGTTTCCAGCGCTTTTGGGCATCTTGGGCACATCTGTGATGAAAAATTGAAGATTTTAACCAAAGTTGCAAAAATAGGCTTATCTCACCGTTTCCAGCGCTTTTGTGCATCTTGGGCACATCTGTGATGAAAAATTGAAGATTTTAACCAAAGTTGCAAAAATAGGCTTATCTCACCGTTTCCAGCGCTTTTGTGCATCTTGGACACATCTGTGATGAAAAATTGAAGATTTTAACCAAAGTTGCAAAAATAGGCTTATCTCCCCGTTTCCAGCACTTTTTGGCACTTAGAGCCAATCTGACAGTAGAAACCGTGCAGTTGCTACTTTTTCATTGGGGTTTCCAAAACTTAAAATCTTTTTTTTAAAGAGTTCCTTTAGAGTTGAAACCAAGATTTCAAATTATCCTTTTTCATTATTATAATCCACTGTATGCATTTTAAGTATCAAGGAATTTGACTGAAGGCCTTTTGAGAAAACACGTTGATTAGTGACCCTATTTCATTATGGCAGTCTAACCACTGATTTTCAACTTTAGTCTATGAAACCTCCAAACCTTAAACATTGTTGCAAAATTAGGCTTATCTCACCGTTTCCAGCACTTTTGTGCACCTTGGGCATATCTGTGATGAAAAAATGAAGATTTTAACCAAAGTTGCAAAAATAGGCTTATCTCACCGTTTCCAGCGCTTTTGTGCATCTTGGGCACATCTGTGATGAAAAATTGAAGATTTTAACCAAAGTTGCAAAAATAGGCTTATCTCACCGTTTCCAGCGCTTTTGGGCATCTTGGGCACATCTGTGATGAAAAATTGAAGATTTTAACCAAAGTTGCAAAAATAGGCTTATCTCACCGTTTCCAGCGCTTTTGTGCATCTTGGGCACATCTGTGATGAAAAATTGAAGATTTTAACCAAAGTTGCAAAAATAGGCTTATCTCACCGTTTCCAGCGCTTTTGTGCATCTTGGACACATCTGTGATGAAAAATTGAAGATTTTAACCAAAGTTGCAAAAATAGGCTTATCTCCCCGTTTCCAGCACTTTTTGGCACTTAGAGCCAATCTGACAGTAGAAACCGTGCAGTTGCTACTTTTTCATTGGGGTTTCCAAAACTTAAAATCTTTTTTTTAAAGAGTTCCTTTAGAGTTGAAACCAAGATTTCAAATTATCCTTTTTCATTATTATAATCCACTGTATGCATTTTAAGTATCAAGGAATTTGACTGAAGGCCTTTTGAGAAAACACGTTGATTAGTGACCCTATTTCATTATGGCAGTCAAACCACTGATTTTCAACTTTAGTCTATGAAACCTCCAAACCTTAAACATTGTTGCAAAATTAGGCTTATCTCACCGTTTCCAGCACTTTTGTGCACCTTGGGCATATCTGTGATGAAAAAATGAAGATTTTAACCAAAGTTGCAAAAATAGGCTTATCTCACCGTTTCCAGCGCTTTTGTGCATCTTGGGCACATCTGTGATGAAAAATTGAAGATTTTAACCAAAGTTGCAAAAATAGGCTTATCTCACCGTTTCCAGCGCTTTTGGGCATCTTGGGCACATCTGTGATGAAAAATTGAAGATTTTAACCAAAGTTGCAAAAATAGGCTTATCTCACCGTTTCCAGCGCTTTTGTGCATCTTGGACACATCTGTGATGAAAAATTGAAGATTTTAACCATTGTTGCAAAAATAGGCTTATCTCCCCGTTTCCAGCACTTTTTGGCACTTAGAGCCAATCTGACAGTAGAAACCGTGCAGTTGCTACTTTTTCATTGGGGTTTCCAAAACTTAAAATCTTTTTTTTAAAGAGTTCCTTTAGAGTTGAAACCAAGATTTCAAATTATCCGTTTTCATTATTATAATCCACTGTATGCATTTTAAGTATCAAGGAATTTGACTGAAGGCCTTTTGAGAAAACACGTTGATTAGTGACCCTATTTCATTATGGCAGTCAAACCACTGATTTTCAACTTTAGTCTATGAAACCTCCAAACCTTAAACATTGTTGCAAAATTAGGCTTATCTCACCGTTTCCAGCACTTTTGTGCACCTTGGGCATATCTGTGATGAAAAAATGAAGATTTTAACCAAAGTTGCAAAAATAGGCTTATCTCACCGTTTCCAGCGCTTTTGGGCATCTTGGGCACATCTGTGATGAAAAATTTAAGATTTTAACCAAAGTTGCAAAAATAGGCTTATCTCACCGTTTCCTGCGCTTTTGGGCATCTTGGGCACATCTGTGATGAAAAATTTAAGATTTTAACCAAAGTTGCAAAAATAGGCTTATCTCACCGTTTCCAGCGCTTTTGGGCATTTTGGGCACATCTGTGATGAAAAATTGAAGATTTTAACCAAAGTTGCAAAAATAGGCTTATCTCACCGTTTCCAGCGCTTTTGTGCATCTTGGGCACATCTGTGATGAAAAATTGAAGATTTTAACCATTGTTGCAAAAATAGGCTTATCTCCCCGTTTCCAGCACTTTTTGGCACTTAGAGCGAATCTGACAGTAGAAACCGTGCAGTTGCTACTTTTTCATTGGGGTTTCCAAAACTTAAAATCTTTTTTTTAAAGAGTTCCTTTAGAGTTGAAACCAAGATTTCAAATTATCCTTTTTCATTATTATAATCCACTGTATGCATTTTAAGTATCAAGGAATTTGACTGAAGGCCTTTTGAGAAAACACGTTGATTAGTGACCCTATTTCATTATGGCAGTCAAACCACTGATTTTCAACTTTAGTCTATGAAACCTCCAAACCTTAAACATTGTTGCAAAATTAGGCTTATCTCACCGTTTCCAGCACTTTTTGGCACTTAGAGCGAATCTGACAGTAGAATCCGTGCAGTTGCTACTTTTTCATTGGGGTTTCCAAAACTAAAAATCTTTTTTTTAAAGAGTTCCTTTAGAGTTGAAACCAATATTTCAAATTATCCTTTTTCATTATTATAATCCACTCTATGCATTTTAAGTATCAAGGAATTTGACTGAAGGCCTTTTGAGAAAACACGTTGATTAGTGACCCTATTTCATTATGGCAGTCAAACCACTGATTTTCAACTTTGGTCTATGAAACCTCCAAACCTTAAACATTGTTGCAAAATTAGGCTTATCTCACCGTTTCCAGCACTTTTGTGCACCTTGGGCATATCTGTGATGAAAAAATGAAGATTTTAACCAAAGTTGCAAAAATAGGCTTATCTCACCTTTTCCAGCGCTTTTGTGCATCTTGGGCACATCTGTGATGAAAAATTGAAGATTTTAACCAAAGTTGCAAAAATAGGCTTATCTCACCGTTTCCAGCGCTTTTGGGCATCTTGGGCACATCTGTGATGAAAAATTTAAGATTTTAACCAAAGTTGCAAAAATAGGCTTATCTCACCGTTTCCAGCGCTTTTGTGCATCTTGGGCACATCTGTGATGAAAAATTGAAGATTTTAACCAAAGTTGCAAAAATAGGCTTATCTCCCCGTTTCCAGCACTTTTTGGCACTTAGAGCCAATCTGACAGTAGAAACCGTGCAGTTGCTACTTTTTCATTGGGGTTTCCAAAACTTAAAATCTTTTTTTTAAAGAGTTCCTTTAGAGTTGAAACCAAGATTTCAAATTATCCTTTTTCATTATTATAATCCACTGTATGCATTTTAAGTATCAAGGAATTTGACTGAAGGCCTTTTGAGAAAACACGTTGATTAGTGACCCTATTTCATTATGGCAGTCAAACCACTGATTTTCAACTTTAGTCTATGAAACCTCCAAACCTTAAACATTGTTGCAAAATTAGGCTTATCTCACCGTTTCCAGCACTTTTGTGCACCTTGGGCACATCTGTGATGAAAAATTGAAGATTTTAACCAAAGTTGCAAAAATAGGCTTATCTCACCGTTTCCAGCGCTTTTGCGCATCTTGGGCACATCTGTGATGAAAAATTGAAGATTTTAACCATTGTTGCAAAAATAGGCTTATCTCCCCGTTTCCAGCACTTTTTGGCACTTAGAGCCAATCTGACAGTAGAAACCGTGCAGTTGCTACTTTTTCATTGGGGTTTCCAAAACTTAAAATCTTTTTTGTAAAGAGTTCCTTTAGAGTTGAAACCAAGATTTCAAATTATCCTTTTTCATTATTATAATCCACTGTATGCATTTTAAGTATCAAGGAATTTGACTGAAGGCCTTTTGAGAAAACACGTTGATTAGTGACCCTATTTCATTATGGCAGTCAAACCACTGATTTTCAACTTTAGTCTATGAAACCTCCAAACCTTAAACATTGTTGCAAAATTAGGCTTATCTCACCGTTTCCAGCACTTTTTGGCACTTAGAGCGAATCTGACAGTAGAATCCGTGCAGTTGCTACTTTTTCATTGGGGTTTCCAAAACTAAAAATCTTTTTTTTAAAGAGTTCCTTTAGAGTTGAAACCAATATTTCAAATTATCCTTTTTCATTATTATAATCCACTCTATGCATTTTAAGTATCAAGGAATTTGACTGAAGGCCTTTTGAGAAAACACGTTGATTAGTGACCCTATTTCATTATGGCAGTCAAACCACTGATTTTCAACTTTGGTCTATGAAACCTCCAAACCTTAAACATTGTTGCAAAATTAGGCTTATCTCACCGTTTCCAGCACTTTTGTGCACCTTGGGCATATCTGTGATGAAAAAATGAAGATTTTAACCAAAGTTGCAAAAATAGGCTTATCTCACCTTTTCCAGCGCTTTTGTGCATCTTGGGCACATCTGTGATGAAAAATTGAAGATTTTAACCAAAGTTGCAAAAATAGGCTTATCTCACCGTTTCCAGCGCTTTTGGGCATCTTGGGCACATCTGTGATGAAAAATTTAAGATTTTAACCAAAGTTGCAAAAATAGGCTTATCTCACCGTTTCCAGCGCTTTTGTGCATCTTGGGCACATCTGTGATGAAAAATTGAAGATTTTAACCAAAGTTGCAAAAATAGGCTTATCTCCCCGTTTCCAGCACTTTTTGGCACTTAGAGCCAATCTGACAGTAGAAACCGTGCAGTTGCTACTTTTTCATTGGGGTTTCCAAAACTTAAAATCTTTTTTTTAAAGAGTTCCTTTAGAGTTGAAACCAAGATTTCAAATTATCCTTTTTCATTATTATAATCCACTGTATGCATTTTAAGTATCAAGGAATTTGACAGAAGGCCTTTTGAGAAAACACGTTGATTAGTGACCCTATTTCATTATGGCAGTCAAACCACTGATTTTCAACTTTAGTCTATGAAACCTCCAAACCTTAAACATTGTTGCAAAATTAGGCTTATCTCAACGTTTCCAGCACTTTTGTGCACCTTGGGCACATCTGTGATGAAAAATTGAAGATTTTAACCAAAGTTGCAAAAATAGGCTTATCTCACCGTTTCCAGCGCTTTTGCGCATCTTGGGCACATCTGTGATGAAAAATTGAAGATTTTAACCATTGTTGCAAAAATAGGCTTATCTCCCCGTTTCCAGCACTTTTTGGCACTTAGAGCCAATCTGACAGTAGAAACCGTGCAGTTGCTACTTTTTCATTGGGGTTTCCAAAACTTAAAATCTTTTTTGTAAAGAGTTCCTTTAGAGTTGAAACCAAGATTTCAAATTATCCTTTTTCATTATTATAATCCACTGTATGCATTTTAAGTATCAAGGAATTTGACTGAAGGCCTTTTGAGAAAACACGTTGATTAGTGACCCTATTTCATTATGGCAGTCAAACCACTGATTTTCAACTTTAGTCTATGAAACCTCCAAACCTTAAACATTGTTGCAAAATTAGGCTTATCTCACCGTTTCCAGCACTTTTGTGCACCTTGGGCACATCTGTGATGAAAAATTGAAGATTTTAACCAAAGTTGCAAAAATAGGCTTATCTCACCGTTTCCAGCGCTTTTGTGCATCTTGGGCACATCTGTGATGAAAAATTGAAGATTTTAACCAAAGTTGCAAAAATAGGCTTATCTCACCGTTTCCAGCGCTTTTGGGCATCTTGGGCACATCTGTGATGAAAAATTGAAGATTTTAACCAAAGTTGCAAAAATAGGCTTATCTCACCGTTTCCAGCGCTTTTGTGCATCTTGGACACATCTGTGATGAAAAATTGAAGATTTTAACCATTGTTGCAAAAATAGGCTTATCTCCCCGTTTCCAGCACTTTTTGGCACTTAGAGCCAATCTGACAGTAGAAACCGTGCAGTTGCTACTTTTTCATTGGGGTTTCCAAAACTTAAAATCTTTTTTTTAAAGAGTTCCTTTAGAGTTGAAACCAAGATTTCAAATTATCCTTTTTCATTATTATAATCCACTGTATGCATTTTAAGTATCAAGGAATTTGACTGAAGGCCTTTTGAGAAAACACGTTGATTAGTGACCCTATTTCATTATGGCAGTCAAACCACTGATTTTCAACTTTAGTCTATGAAACCTCCAAACCTTAAACATTGTTGCAAAATTAGGCTTATCTCACCGTTTCCAGCACTTTTGTGCACCTTGGGCATATCTGTGATGAAAAAATGAAGATTTTAACCAAAGTTGCAAAAATAGGCTTATCTCACCGTTTCCAGCGCTTTTGGGCATCTTGGGCACATCTGTGATGAAAAATTTAAGATTTTAACCAAAGTTGCAAAAATAGGCTTATCTCACCGTTTCCAGCGCTTTTGGGCATCTTGGGCACATCTGTGATGAAAAATTGAAGATTTTAACCAAAGTTGCAAAAATAGGCTTATCTCACCGTTTCCAGCGCTTTTGTGCATCTTGGACACATCTGTGATGAAAAATTGAAGATTTTAACCATTGTTGCAAAAATAGGCTTATCTCCCCGTTTCCAGCACTTTTTGGCACTTAGAGCCAATCTGACAGTAGAAACCGTGCAGTTGCTACTTTTTCATTGGGGTTTCCAAAACTTAAAATCTTTTTTTTAAAGAGTTCCTTTAGAGTTGAAACCAAGATTTCAAATTATCCTTTTTCATTATTATAATCCACTGTATGCATTTTAAGTATCAAGGAATTTGACTGAAGGCCTTTTGAGAAAACACGTTGATTAGTGACCCTATTTCATTATGGCAGTCAAACCACTGATTTTCAACTTTAGTCTATGAAACCTCCAAACCTTAAACATTGTTGCAAAATTAGGCTTATCTCACCGTTTCCAGCACTTTTTGGCACTTAGAGCGAATCTGACAGTAGAATCCGTGCAGTTGCTACTTTTTCATTGGGGTTTCCAAAACTAAAAATCTTTTTTTTAAAGAGTTCCTTTAGAGTTGAAACCAATATTTCAAATTATCCTTTTTCATTATTATAATCCACTCTATGCATTTTAAGTATCAAGGAATTTGACTGAAGGCCTTTTGAGAAAACACGTTGATTAGTGACCCTATTTCATTATGGCAGTCAAACCACTGATTTTCAACTTTGGTCTATGAAACCTCCAAACCTTAAACATTGTTGCAAAATTAGGCTTATCTCACCGTTTCCAGCACTTTTGTGCACCTTGGGCATATCTGTGATGAAAAAATGAAGATTTTAACCAAAGTTGCAAAAATAGGCTTATCTCACCTTTTCCAGCGCTTTTGTGCATCTTGGGCACATCTGTGATGAAAAATTGAAGATTTTAAACAAAGTTGCAAAAATAGGCTTATCTCACCGTTTCCAGCGCTTTTGGGCATCTTGGGCACATCTGTGATGAAAAATTTAAGATTTTAACCAAAGTTGCAAAAATAGGCTTATCTCACCGTTTCCAGCGCTTTTGTGCATCTTGGGCACATCTGTGATGAAAAATTGAAGATTTTAACCAAAGTTGCAAAAATAGGCTTATCTCCCCGTTTCCAGCACTTTTTGGCACTTAGAGCCAATCTGACAGTAGAAACCGTGCAGTTGCTACTTTTTCATTGGGGTTTCCAAAACTTAAAATCTTTTTTTTAAAGAGTTCCTTTAGAGTTGAAACCAAGATTTCAAATTATCCTTTTTCATTATTATAATCCACTGTATGCATTTTAAGTATCAAGGAATTTGACTGAAGGCCTTTTGAGAAAACACGTTGATTAGTGACCCTATTTCATTATGGCAGTCAAACCACTGATTTTCAACTTTAGTCTATGAAACCTCCAAACCTTAAACATTGTTGCAAAATTAGGCTTATCTCACCGTTTCCAGCACTTTTGTGCACCTTGGGCACATCTGTGATGAAAAATTGAAGATTTTAACCAAAGTTGCAAAAATAGGCTTATCTCACCGTTTCCAGCGCTTTTGCGCATCTTGGGCACATCTGTGATGAAAAATTGAAGATTTTAACCATTGTTGCAAAAATAGGCTTATCTCCCCGTTTCCAGCACTTTTTGGCACTTAGAGCCAATCTGACAGTAGAAACCGTGCAGTTGCTACTTTTTCATTGGGGTTTCCAAAACTTAAAATCTTTTTTGTAAAGAGTTCCTTTAGAGTTGAAACCAAGATTTCAAATTATCCTTTTTCATTATTATAATCCACTGTATGCATTTTAAGTATCAAGGAATTTGACTGAAGGCCTTTTGAGAAAACACGTTGATTAGTGACCCTATTTCATTATGGCAGTCAAACCACTGATTTTCAACTTTGGTCTATGAAACCTCCAAACCTTAAACATTGTTGCAAAATTAGGCTTATCTCACCGTTTCCAGCACTTTTGTGCACCTTGGGCATATCTGTGATGAAAAAATGAAGATTTTAACCAAAGTTGCAAAAATAGGCTTATCTCACCGTTTCCAGCGCTTTTGTGCATCTTGGGCACATCTGTGATGAAAAATTGAAGATTTTAACCAAAGTTGCAAAAATAGGCTTATCTCACCGTTTCCAGCGCTTTTGGGCATCTTGGGCACATCTGTGATGAAAAATTGAAGATTTTAACCAAAGTTGCAAAAATAGGCTTATCTCACCGTTTCCAGCGCTTTTGTGCATCTTGGGCACATCTGTGATGAAAAATTGAAGATTTTAACCAAAGTTGCAAAAATAGGCTTATCTCACCGTTTCCAGCACTTTTTGGCACTTAGAGCCAATCTGACAGTAGAAACCGTGCAGTTGCTACTTTTTCATTGGGGTTTCCAAAACTTAAAATCTTTTTTTTAAAGAGTTCCTTTAGAGTTGAAACCAAGATTTCAAATTATCCTTTTTCATTATTATAATCCACTGTATGCATTTTAAGTATCAAGGAATTTGACTGAAGGCCTTTTGAGAAAACACGTTGATTAGTGACCCTATTTCATTATGGCAGTCAAACCACTGATTTTCAACTTTAGTCTATGAAACCTCCAAACCTTAAACATTGTTGCAAAATTAGGCTTATCTCACCGTTTCCAGCACTTTTGTGCACCTTGGGCATATCTGTGATGAAAAAATGAAGATTTTAACCAAAGTTGCAAAAATAGGCTTATCTCACCGTTTCCAGCGCTTTTGGGCATCTTGGGCACATCTGTGATGAAAAATTTAAGATTTTAACCAAAGTTGCAAAAATAGGCTTATCTCACCGTTTCCAGCGCTTTTGGGCATCTTGGGCACATCTGTGATGAAAAATTGAAGATTTTAACCAAAGTTGCAAAAATAGGCTTATCTCACCGTTTCCAGCGCTTTTGTGCATCTTGGACACATCTGTGATGAAAAATTGAAGATTTTAACCATTGTTGCAAAAATAGGCTTATCTCCCCGTTTCCAGCACTTTTTGGCACTTAGAGCCAATCTGACAGTAGAAACCGTGCAGTTGCTACTTTTTCATTGGGGTTTCCAAAACTTAAAATCTTTTTTTTAAAGAGTTCCTTTAGAGTTGAAACCAAGATTTCAAATTATCCTTTTTCATTATTATAATCCACTGTATGCATTTTAAGTATCAAGGAATTTGACTGAAGGCCTTTTGAGAAAACACGTTGATTAGTGACCCTATTTCATTATGGCAGTCAAACCACTGATTTTCAACTTTAGTCTATGAAACCTCCAAACCTTAAACATTGTTGCAAAATTAGGCTTATCTCACCGTTTCCAGCACTTTTTGGCACTTAGAGCGAATCTGACAGTAGAATCCGTGCAGTTGTTACTTTTTCATTGGGGTTTCCAAAACTAAAAATCTTTTTTTTAAAGAGTTCCTTTAGAGTTGAAACCAATATTTCAAATTATCCTTTTTCATTATTATAATCCACTCTATGCATTTTAAGTATCAAGGAATTTGACTGAAGGCCTTTTGAGAAAACACGTTGATTAGTGACCCTATTTCATTATGGCAGTCAAACCACTGATTTTCAACTTTGGTCTATGAAACCTCCAAACCTTAAACATTGTTGCAAAATTAGGCTTATCTCACCGTTTCCAGCACTTTTGTGCACCTTGGGCATATCTGTGATGAAAAAATGAAGATTTTAACCAAAGTTGCAAAAATAGGCTTATCTCACCTTTTCCAGCGCTTTTGTGCATCTTGGGCACATCTGTGATGAAAAATTGAAGATTTTAACCAAAGTTGCAAAAATAGGCTTATCTCACCGTTTCCAGCGCTTTTGGGCATCTTGGGCACATCTGTGATGAAAAATTTAAGATTTTAACCAAAGTTGCAAAAATAGGCTTATCTCACCGTTTCCAGCGCTTTTGGGCATCTTGGGCACATCTGTGATGAAAAATTGAAGATTTTAACCAAAGTTGCAAAAATAGGCTTATCTCCCCGTTTCCAGCACTTTTTGGCACTTAGAGCCAATCTGACAGTAGAAACCGTGCAGTTGCTACTTTTTCATTGGGGTTTCCAAAACTTAAAATCTTTTTTTTAAAGAGTTCCTTTAGAGTTGAAACCAAGATTTCAAATTATCCTTTTTCATTATTATAATCCACTGTATGCATTTTAAGTATCAAGGAATTTGACTGAAGGCCTTTTGAGAAAACACGTTGATTAGTGACCCTATTTCATTATGGCAGTCAAACCACTGATTTTCAACTTTAGTCTATGAAACCTCCAAACCTTAAACATTGTTGCAAAATTAGGCTTATCTCACCGTTTCCAGCACTTTTGTGCACCTTGGGCACATCTGTGATGAAAAATTGAAGATTTTAACCAAAGTTGCAAAAATAGGCTTATCTCACCGTTTCCAGCGCTTTTGCGCATCTTGGGCACATCTGTCATGAAAAATTGAAGATTTTAACCATTGTTGCAAAAATAGGCTTATCTCCCCGTTTCCAGCACTTTTTGGCACTTAGAGCCAATCTGACAGTAGAAACCGTGCAGTTGCTACTTTTTCATTGGGGTTTCCAAAACTTAAAATCTTTTTTGTAAAGAGTTCCTTTAGAGTTGAAACCAAGATTTCAAATTATCCTTTTTCATTATTATAATCCACTGTATGCATTTTAAGTATCAAGGAATTTGACTGAAGGCCTTTTGAGAAAACACGTTGATTAGTGACCCTATTTCATTATGGCAGTCAAACCACTGATTTTCAACTTTGGTCTATGAAACCTCCAAACCTTAAACATTGTTGCAAAATTAGGCTTATCTCACCGTTTTCATTACTTTTGTGCACCTTGGGCATATCTGTGATGAAAAAATGAAGATTTTAACCAAAGTTGCAAAAATAGGCTTATCTCACCGTTTCCAGCGCTTTTGGGCATCTTGGGCACATCTGTGATGAAAAATTGAAGATTTTAACCAAAGTTGCAAAAATAGGCTTATCTCACCGTTTCCAGCGCTTTTGGGCATCTTGGGCACATCTGTGATGAAAAATTTAAGATTTTAACCAAAGTTGCAAAAATAGGCTTATCTCACCGTTTCCAGCGCTTTTGTGCATCTTGGGCACATCTGTGATGAAAAATTGAAGATTTTAACCAAAGTTGCAAAAATAGGCTTATCTCCCCGTTTCCAGCACTTTTTGGCACTTAGAGCCAATCTGACAGTAGAAACCGTGCAGTTGCTACTTTTTCATTGGGGTTTCCAAAACTTAAAATCTTTTTTTTAAAGAGTTCCTTTAGAGTTGAAACCAAGATTTCAAATTATCCTTTTTCATTATTATAATCCACTGTATGCATTTTAAGTATCAAGGAATTTGACTGAAGGCCTTTTGAGAAAACACGTTGATTAGTGACCCTATTTCATTATGGCAGTCAAACCACTGATTTTCAACTTTAGTCTATGAAACCTCCAAACCTTAAACATTGTTGCAAAATTAGGCTTATCTCACCGTTTCCAGCACTTTTGTGCACCTTGGGCATATCTGTGATGAAAAAATGAAGATTTTAACCAAAGTTGCAAAAATAGGCTTATCTCACCGTTTCCAGCGCTTTTGTGCATCTTGGGCACATCTGTGATGAAAAATTGAAGATTTTAACCAAAGTTGCAAAAATAGGCTTATCTCACCGTTTCCAGAGCTTTTGGGCACCTTGGGCACATCTGTGATGAAAAATTGAAGATTTTAACCAAAGTTGCAAAAATAGGCTTATCTCACCGTTTCCAGCGCTTTTGCGCATCTTGGGCACATCTGTGATGAAAAATTGAAGATTTTAACCATTGTTGCAAAAATAGGCTTATCTCCCCGTTTCCAGCACTTTTTGGCACTTAGAGCCAATCTGACAGTAGAAACCGTGCAGTTGCTACTTTTTCATTGGGGTTTCCAAAACTTAAAATCTTTTTTGTAAAGAGTTCCTTTAGAGTTGAAACCAAGATTTCAAATTATCCTTTTTCATTATTATAATCCACTGTATGCATTTTAAGTATCAAGGAATTTGACTGAAGGCCTTTTGAGAAAACACGTTGATTAGTGACCCTATTTCATTATGGCAGTCAAACCACTGATTTTCAACTTTGGTCTATGAAACCTCCAAACCTTAAACATTGTTGCAAAATTAGGCTTATCTCACCGTTTCCAGCACTTTTGTGCACCTTGGGCATATCTGTGATGAAAAAATGAAGATTTTAACCAAAGTTGCAAAAATAGGCTTATCTCACCGTTTCCAGCGCTTTTGTGCATCTTGGGCACATCTGTGATGAAAAATTGAAGATTTTAACCAAAGTTGCAAAAATAGGCTTATCTCACCGTTTCCAGCGCTTTTGGGCATCTTGGGCACATCTGTGATGAAAAATTGAAGATTTTAACCAAAGTTGCAAAAATAGGCTTATCTCACCGTTTCCAGCGCTTTTGTGCATCTTGGGCACATCTGTGATGAAAAATTGAAGATTTTAACCAAAGTTGCAAAAATAGGCTTATCTCACCGTTTCCAGCGCTTTTGTGCATCTTGGACACATCTGTGATGAAAAATTGAAGATTTTAACCAAAGTTGCAAAAATAGGCTTATCTCCCCGTTTCCAGCACTTTTTGGCACTTAGAGCCAATCTGACAGTAGAAACCGTGCAGTTGCTACTTTTTCATTGGGGTTTCCAAAACTTAAAATCTTTTTTTTAAAGAGTTCCTTTAGAGTTGAAACCAAGATTTCAAATTATCCTTTTTCATTATTATAATCCACTGTATGCATTTTAAGTATCAAGGAATTTGACTGAAGGCCTTTTGAGAAAACACGTTGATTAGTGACCCTATTTCATTATGGCAGTCAAACCACTGATTTTCAACTTTAGTCTATGAAACCTCCAAACCTTAAACATTGTTGCAAAATTAGGCTTATCTCACCGTTTCCAGCACTTTTTGGCACTTAGAGCGAATCTGACAGTAGAATCCGTGCAGTTGCTACTTTTTCATTGGGGTTTCCAAAACTAAAAATCTTTTTTTTAAAGAGTTCCTTTAGAGTTGAAACCAATATTTCAAATTATCCTTTTTCATTATTATAATCCACTGTATGCATTTTAAGTATCAAGGAATTTGACTGAAGGCCTTTTGAGAAAACACGTTGATTAGTGACTCTATTTCATTATGGCAGTCAAACCACTGATTTTCAACTTTGGTCTATGAAACCTCCAAACCTTAAACATTGTTGCAAAATTAGGCTTATCTCACCGTTTCCAGCACTTTTGTGCACCTTGGGCATATCTGTGATGAAAAAATGAAGATTTTAACCAAAGTTGCAAAAATAGGCTTATCTCACCTTTTCCAGCGCTTTTGTGCATCTTGGGCACATCTGTGATGAAAAATTGAAGATTTTAACCAAAGTTGCAAAAATAGGCTTATCTCACCGTTTCCAGCGCTTTTGGGCATCTTGGGCACATCTGTGATGAAAAATTTAAGATTTTAACCAAAGTTGCAAAAATAGGCTTATCTCACCGTTTCCAGCGCTTTTGTGCATCTTGGGCACATCTGTGATGAAAAATTGAAGATTTTAACCAAAGTTGCAAAAATAGGCTTATCTCCCCGTTTCCAGCACTTTTTGGCACTTAGAGCCAATCTGACAGTAGAAACCGTGCAGTTGCTACTTTTTCATTGGGGTTTCCAAAACTTAAAATCTTTTTTTTAAAGAGTTCCTTTAGAGTTGAAACCAAGATTTCAAATTATCCTTTTTCATTATTATAATCCACTGTATGCATTTTAAGTATCAAGGAATTTGACTGAAGGCCTTTTGAGAAAACACGTTGATTAGTGACCCTATTTCATTATGGCAGTCAAACCACTGATTTTCAACTTTGGTCTATGAAACCTCCAAACCTTAAACATTGTTGCAAAATTAGGCTTATCTCACCGTTTCCAGCACTTTTGTGCACCTTGGGCATATCTGTGATGAAAAAATGAAGATTTTAACCAAAGTTGCAAAAATAGGCTTATCTCACCGTTTCCAGCGCTTTTGGGCATCTTGGGCACATCTGTGATGAAAAATTGAAGATTTTAACCAAAGTTGCAAAAATAGGCTTATCTCACCGTTTCCAGCGCTTTTGGGCATCTTGGGCACATCTGTGATGAAAAATTTAAGATTTTAACCAAAGTTGCAAAAATAGGCTTATCTCACCGTTTCCAGCGCTTTTGTGCATCTTGGGCACATCTGTGATGAAAAATTGAAGATTTTAACCAAAGTTGCAAAAATAGGCTTATCTCCCCGTTTCCAGCACTTTTTGGCACTTAGAGCCAATCTGACAGTAGAAACCGTGCAGTTGCTACTTTTTCATTGGGGTTTCCAAAACTTAAAATCTTTTTTTTAAAGAGTTCCTTTAGAGTTGAAACCAAGATTTCAAATTATCCTTTTTCATTATTATAATCCACTGTATGCATTTTAAGTATCAAGGAATTTGACTGAAGGCCTTTTGAGAAAACACGTTGATTAGTGACCCTATTTCATTATGGCAGTCAAACCACTGATTTTCAACTTTAGTCTATGAAACCTCCAAACCTTAAACATTGTTGCAAAATTAGGCTTATCTCACCGTTTCCAGCACTTTTGTGCACCTTGGGCATATCTGTGATGAAAAAATGAAGATTTTAACCAAAGTTGCAAAAATAGGCTTATCTCACCGTTTCCAGCGCTTTTGTGCATCTTGGGCACATCTGTGATGAAAAATTGAAGATTTTAACCAAAGTTGCAAAAATAGGCTTATCTCACCGTTTCCAGCGCTTTTGGGCATCTTGGGCACATCTGTGATGAAAAATTGAAGATTTTAACCAAAGTTGCAAAAATAGGCTTATCTCACCGTTTCCAGCGCTTTTGTGCATCTTGGACACATCTGTGATGAAAAATTGAAGATTTTAACCATTGTTGCAAAAATAGGCTTATCTCCCCGTTTCCAGCACTTTTTGGCACTTAGAGCCAATCTGACAGTAGAAACCGTGCAGTTGCTACTTTTTCATTGGGGTTTCCAAAACTTAAAATCTTTTTTTTAAAGAGTTCCTTTAGAGTTGAAACCAAGATTTCAAATTATCCTTTTTCATTATTATAATCCACTGTATGCATTTTAAGTATCAAGGAATTTGACTGAAGGCCTTTTGAGAAAACACGTTGATTAGTGACCCTATTTCATTATGGCAGTCAAACCACTGATTTTCAACTTTAGTCTATGAAACCTCCAAACCTTAAACATTGTTGCAAAATTAGGCTTATCTCACCGTTTCCAGCACTTTTGTGCACCTTGGGCATATCTGTGATGAAAAAATGAAGATTTTAACCAAAGTTGCAAAAATAGGCTTATCTCACCGTTTCCAGCGCTTTTGGGCATCTTGGGCACATCTGTGATGAAAAATTTAAGATTTTAACCAAAGTTGCAAAAATAGGCTTATCTCACCGTTTCCAGCGCTTTTGTGCATCTTGGACACATCTGTGATTAAAAATTGAAGATTTTAACCATTGTTGCAAAAATAGGCTTATCTCCCCGTTTCCAGCACTTTTTGGCACTTAGAGCGAATCTGACAGTAGAAACCGTGCAGTTGCTACTTTTTCATTGGGGTTTCCAAAACTTAAAATCTTTTTTTTAAAGAGTTCCTTTAGAGTTGAAACCAAGATTTCAAATTATCCTTTTACATTATTATAATCCACTGTATGCATTTTAAGTATCAAGGAATTTGACTGAAGGCCTTTTGAGAAAACACGTTGATTAGTGACCCTATTTCATTATGGCAGTCAAACCACTGATTTTCAACTTTAGTCTATGAAACCTCCAAACCTTAAACATTGTTGCAAAATTAGGCTTATCTCACCGTTTCCAGCACTTTTGCGCACCTTGGGCACATCTGTGATGAAAAATTTAAGATTTTAACCAAAGTTGCAAAAATAGGCTTATCTCACCGTTTCCAGCGCTTTTGCGCATCTTGGGCACATCTGTGATGAAAAATTGAAGATTTTAACCAAAGTTGCAAAAATAGGCTTATCTCACCGTTTCCAGCGCTTTTGTGCATCTTGGGCACATCTGTGATGAAAAATTGAAGATTTTAACCAAAGTTGCAAAAATAGGCTTATCTCACCGTATCCAGCGCTTTTGCGCATCTTGGGCACATCTGTGATGAAAAATTGAAGATTTTAACCATTGTTGCAAAAATAGGCTTATCTCCCCGTTTCCAGCACTTTTTGGCACTTAGAGCCAATCTGACAGTAGAAACCGTGCAGTTGCTACTTTTTCATTGGGGTTTCCAAAACTTAAAATCTTTTTTTTAAAGAGTTCCTTTAGAGTTGAAACCAAGATTTCAAATTATCCTTTTTCATTATTATAATCCACTGTATGCATTTTAAGTATCAAGGAATTTGACTGAAGGCCTTTTGAGAAAACACGTTGATTAGTGACCCTATTTCATTATGGCAGTCAAACCACTGATTTTCAACTTTGGTCTATGAAACCTCCAAACCTTAAACATTGTTGCAAAATTAGGCTTATCTCACCGTATCCAGCACTTTTGTGCACCTTGGGCATATCTGTGATGAAAAAATGAAGATTTTAACCAAAGTTGCAAAAATAGGCTTATCTCACCGTTTCCAGCGCTTTTGTGCATCTTGGACACATCTGTGATGAAAAATTGAAGATTTTAACCATTGTTGCAAAAATAGGCTTATCTCACCGTTTCCAGCGCTTTTGTGCATCTTGGACACATCTGTGATGAAAAATTGAAGATTTTAACCAAAGTTGCAAAAATAGGCTTATCTCACCGTTTCCAGCGCTTTTGTGCATCTTGGGCACATCTGTGATGAAAAATTGAAGATTTTAACCAAAGTTGCAAAAATAGGCTTATCTCACCCTTTCCAGCGCTTTTGTGCATCTTGGACAAATCTGTGATGAAAAATTGAAGATTTTAACCAAAGTTGCAAAATTAGGCTTATCTCACCGTTTCCAGCACTTTTGTGCACCTTGGGCATATCTGTGATGAAAAAATGAAGATTTTAACCAAAGTTGCAAAAATAGGCTTATCTCACCGTTTCCAGCGCTTTTGTGCATCTTGGGCACATCTGTGATGAAAAATTGAAGATTTTAACCAAAGTTGCAAAAATAGGCTTATCTCACCGTTTCCAGCGCTTTTGGGCATCTTGGGCACATCTGTGATGAAAAATTGAAGATTTTAACCAAAGTTGCAAAAATAGGCTTATCTCACCGTTTCCAGCGCTTTTGTGCATCTTGGGCACATCTGTGATGAAAAATTGAAGATTTTAACCAAAGTTGCAAAAATAGGCTTATCTCACCGTTTCCAGCGCTTTTGCGCATCTTGGGCACATCTGTGATGAAAAATTGAAGATTTTAACCATTGTTGCAAAAATAGGCTTATCTCCCCGTTTCCAGCACTTTTTGGCACTTAGAGCCAATCTGACAGTAGAAACCGTGCAGTTGCTACTTTTTCATTGGGGTTTCCAAAACTTAAAATCTTTTTTGTAAAGAGTTCCTTTAGAGTTGAAACCAAGATTTCAAATTATCCTTTTTCATTATTATAATCCACTGTATGCATTTTAAGTATCAAGGAATTTGACTGAAGGCCTTTTGAGAAAACACTTTGATTAGTGACCCTATTTCATTATGGCAGTCAAACCACTGATTTTCAACTTTGGTCTATGAAACCTCCAAACCTTAAACATTGTTGCAAAATTAGGCTTATCTCACCGTTTCCAGCACTTTTGTGCACCTTGGGCATATCTGTGATGAAAAAATGAAGATTTTAACCAAAGTTGCAAAAATAGGCTTATCTCACCGTTTCCAGCGCTTTTGTGCATCTTGGGCACATCTGTGATGAAAAATTGAAGATTTTAACCAAAGTTGCAAAAATAGGCTTATCTCACCGTTTCCAGCGCTTTTGGGCATCTTGGGCACATCTGTGATGAAAAATTGAAGATTTTAACCAAAGTTGCAAAAATAGGCTTATCTCACCGTTTCCAGCGCTTTTGTGCATCTTGGGCACATCTGTGATGAAAAATTGAAGATTTTAACCAAAGTTGCAAAAATAGGCTTATCTCACCGTTTCCAGCGCTTTTGTGCATCTTGGACACATCTGTGATGAAAAATTGAAGATTTTAACCAAAGTTGCAAAAATAGGCTTATCTCCCCGTTTCCAGCACTTTTTGGCACTTAGAGCCAATCTGACAGTAGAAACCGTGCAGTTGCTACTTTTTCATTGGGGTTTCCAAAACTTAAAATCTTTTTTTTAAAGAGTTCCTTTAGAGTTGAAACCAAGATTTCAAATTATCCTTTTTCATTATTATAATCCACTGTATGCATTTTAAGTATCAAGGAATTTGACTGAAGGCCTTTTGAGAAAACACGTTGATTAGTGACCCTATTTCATTATGGCAGTCAAACCACTGATTTTCAACTTTAGTCTATGAAACCTCCAAACCTTAAACATTGTTGCAAAATTAGGCTTATCTCACCGTTTCCAGCACTTTTGTGCACCTTGGGCATATCTGTGATGAAAAAATGAAGATTTTAACCAAAGTTGCAAAAATAGGCTTATCTCACCGTTTCCAGCGCTTTTGGGCATCTTGGGCACATCTGTGATGAAAAATTTAAGATTTTAACCAAAGTTGCAAAAATAGGCTTATCTCACCGTTTCCAGCGCTTTTGGGCATCTTGGGCACATCTGTGATGAAAAATTGAAGATTTTAACCAAAGTTGCAAAAATAGGCTTATCTCACCGTTTCCAGCGCTTTTGTGCATTTTGGGCACATCTGTGATGAAAAATTGAAGATTTTAACCATTGTTGCAAAAATAGGCTTATCTCCCCGTTTCCAGCACTTTTTGGCACTTAGAGCGAATCTGACAGTAGAAACCGTGCAGTTGCTACTTTTTCATTGGGGTTTCCAAAACTTAAAATCTTTTTTTTAAAGAGTTCCTTTAGAGTTGAAACCAAGATTTCAAATTATCCTTTTTCATTATTATAATCCACTGTATGCATTTTAAGTATCAAGGAATTTGACTGAAGGCCTTTTGAGAAAACACGTTGATTAGTGACCCTATTTCATTATGGCAGTCAAACCACTGATTTTCAACTTTAGTCTATGAAACCTCCAAACCTTAAACATTGTTGCAAAATTAGGCTTATCTCACCGTTTCCAGCACTTTTTGGCACTTAGAGCGAATCTGACAGTAGAATCCGTGCAGTTGCTACTTTTTCATTGGGGTTTCCAAAACTAAAAATCTTTTTTTTAAAGAGTTCCTTTAGAGTTGAAACCAATATTTCAAATTATCCTTTTTCATTATTATAATCCACTGTATGCATTTTAAGTATCAAGGAATTTGACTGAAGGCCTTTTGAGAAAACACGTTGATTAGTGACCCTATTTCATTATGGCAGTCAAACCACTGATTTTCAACTTTAGTCTATGAAACCTCCAAACCTTAAACATTGTTGCAAAATTAGGCTTATCTCACCGTTTCCAGCACTTTTTGGCACTTAGAGCGAATCTGACAGTAGAATCCGTGCAGTTGCTACTTTTTCATTGGGGTTTCCAAAACTAAAAATCTTTTTTTTAAAGAGTTCCTTTAGAGTTGAAACCAATATTTCAAATTATCCTTTTTCATTATTATAATCCACTGTATGCATTTTAAGTATCAAGGAATTTGACTGAAGGCCTTTTGAGAAAACACGTTGATTAGTGACCCTATTTCATTATGGCAGTCAAACCACTGATTTTCAACTTTGGTCTATGAAACCTCCAAACCTTAAACATTGTTGCAAAATTAGGCTTATCTCACCGTTTCCAGCACTTTTGTGCACCTTGGGCATATCTGTGATGAAAAAATGAAGATTTTAACCAAAGTTGCAAAAATAGGCTTATCTCACCTTTTCCAGCGCTTTTGTGCATCTTGGGCACATCTGTGATGAAAAATTGAAGATTTTAACCAAAGTTGCAAAAATAGGCTTATCTCACCGTTTCCAGCGCTTTTGGGCATCTTGGGCACATCTGTGATGAAAAATTTAAGATTTTAACCAAAGTTGCAAAAATAGGCTTATCTCACCGTTTCCAGCGCTTTTGTGCATCTTGGGCACATCTGTGATGAAAAATTGAAGATTTTAACCAAAGTTGCAAAAATAGGCTTATCTCCCCGTTTCCAGCACTTTTTGGCACTTAGAGCCAATCTGACAGTAGAAACCGTGCAGTTGCTACTTTTTCATTGGGGTTTCCAAAACTTAAAATCTTTTTTTTAAAGAGTTCCTTTAGAGTTGAAACCAAGATTTCAAATTATCCTTTTTCATTATTATAATCCACTGTATGCATTTTAAGTATCAAGGAATTTGACTGAAGGCCTTTTGAGAAAACACGTTGATTAGTGACCCTATTTCATTATGGCAGTCAAACCACTGATTTTCAACTTTGGTCTATGAAACCTCCAAACCTTAAACATTGTTGCAAAATTAGGCTTATCTCACCGTTTCCAGCACTTTTGTGCACCTTGGGCATATCTGTGATGAAAAAATGAAGATTTTAACCAAAGTTGCAAAAATAGGCTTATCTCACCGTTTCCAGCGCTTTTGGGCATCTTGGGCACATCTGTGATGAAAAATTGAAGATTTTAACCAAAGTTGCAAAAATAGGCTTATCTCACCGTTTCCAGCGCTTTTGGGCATCTTGGGCACATCTGTGATGAAAAATTTAAGATTTTAACCAAAGTTGCAAAAATAGGCTTATCTCACCGTTTCCAGCGCTTTTGTGCATCTTGGGCACATCTGTGATGAAAAATTTAAGATTTTAACCAAAGTTGCAAAAATAGGCTTATCTCCCCGTTTCCAGCACTTTTTGGCACTTAGAGCGAATCTGACAGTAGAAACCGTGCAGTTGCTACTTTTTCATTGGGGTTTCCAAAACTTAAAATCTTTTTTTTAAAGAGTTCCTTTAGAGTTGAAACCAAGATTTCAAATTATCCTTTTTCATTATTATAATCCACTGTATGCATTTTAAGTATCAAGGAATTTGACTGAAGGCCTTTTGAGAAAACACGTTGATTAGTGACCCTATTTCATTATGGCAGTCAAACCACTGATTTTCAACTTTAGTCTATGAAACCTCCAAACCTTAAACATTGTTGCAAAATTAGGCTTATCTCACCGTTTCCAGCACTTTTGCGCACCTTGGGCACATCTGTGATGAAAAATTTAAGATTTTAACCAAAGTTGCAAAAATAGGCTTATCTCACCGTTTCCAGCGCTTTTGCGCATCTTGGGCACATCTGTGATGAAAAATTGAAGATTTTAACCAAAGTTGCAAAAATAGGCTTATCTCACCGTTTCCAGCGCTTTTGTGCATCTTGGGCACATCTGTGATGAAAAATTGAAGATTTTAACCAAAGTTGCAAAAATAGGCTTATCTCACCGTTTCCAGCGCTTTTGGGCATCTTGGGCACATCTGTGATGAAAAATTTAAGATTTTAACCAAAGTTGCAAAAATAGGCTTATCTCACCGTTTCCAGCGCTTTTGCGCATCTTGGGCACATCTGTGATGAAAAATTGAAGATTTTAACCAAAGTTGCAAAAATAGGCTTATCTCACCGTTTCCAGCGCTTTTGCGCATCTTGGGCACATCTGTGATGAAAAATTGAAGATTTTAACCAAAGTTGCAAAAATAGGCTTATCTCCCCGTTTCCAGCACTTTTTGGCACTTAGAGCCAATCTGACAGTAGAAACCGTGCAGTTGCTACTTTTTCATTGGGGTTTCCAAAACTTAAAATCTTTTTTTTAAAGAGTTCCTTTAGAGTTGAAACCAAGATTTCAAATTATCCTTTTTCATTATTATAATCCACTGTATGCATTTTAAGTATCAAGGAATTTGACTGAAGGCCTTTTGAGAAAACACGTTGATTAGTGACCCTATTTCATTATGGCAGTCAAACCACTGATTTTCAACTTTAGTCTATGAAACCTCCAAACCTTAAACATTGTTGCAAAATTAGGCTTATCTCACCGTTTCCAGCACTTTTGCGCACCTTGGGCACATCTGTGATGAAAAATTTAAGATTTTAACCAAAGTTGCAAAAATAGGCTTATCTCACCGTTTCCAGCGCTTTTGCGCATATTGGGCACATCTGTGATGAAAAATTGAAGATTTTAACCAAAGTTGCAAAAATAGGCTTATCTCACCGTTTCAAGCGCTTTTGCGCATCTTGGGCACATCTGTGATGAAAAATTGAAGATTTTAACCAAAGTTGCAAAAATAGGCTTATCTCACCGTATCCAGCGCTTTTGCGCATCTTGGGCACATCTGTGATGAAAAATTGAAGATTTTAACCATTGTTGCAAAAATAGGCTTATCTCCCCGTTTCCAGCACTTTTTGGCACTTAGAGCCAATCTGACAGTAGAAACCGTGCAGTTGCTACTTTTTCATTGGGGTTTCCAAAACTTAAAATCTTTTTTTTAAAGAGTTCCTTTAGAGTTGAAACCAAGATTTCAAATTATCCTTTTTCATTATTATAATCCACTGTATGCATTTTAAGTATCAAGGAATTTGACTGAAGGCCTTTTGAGAAAACACGTTGATTAGTGACCCTATTTCATTATGGCAGTCAAACCACTGATTTTCAACTTTGGTCTATGAAACCTCCAAACCTTAAACATTGTTGCAAAATTAGGCTTATCTCACCGTTTCCAGCACTTTTGTGCACCTTGGGCATATCTGTGATGAAAAAATGAAGATTTTAACCAAAGTTGCAAAAATAGGCTTATCTCACCGTTTCCAGCGCTTTTGTGCATCTTGGACACATCTGTGATGAAAAATTGAAGATTTTAACCATTGTTGCAAAAATAGGCTTATCTCACCGTTTCCAGCGCTTTTGTGCATCTTGGACACATCTGTGATGAAAAATTGAAGATTTTAACCAAAGTTGCAAAAATAGGCTTATCTCACCGTTTCCAGCGCTTTTGTGCATCTTGGGCACATCTGTGATGAAAAATTGAAGATTTTAACCAAAGTTGCAAAAATAGGCTTATCTCACCCTTTCCAGCGCTTTTGTGCATCTTGGACACATCTGTGATGAAAAATTGAAGATTTTAACCAAAGTTGCAAAAATAGGCTTATCTCACCGTTTCCAGCGCTTTTGTGCATCTTGGGCACATCTGTGATGAAAAATTGAAGATTTTAACCATTGTTGCAAAAATAGGCTTATCTCCCCGTTTCCAGCACTTTTTGGCACTTAGAGCGAATCTGACAGTAGAAACCGTGCAGTTGCTACTTTTTCATTGGGGTTTCCAAAACTTAAAATCTTTTTTTTAAAGAGTTCCTTTAGAGTTGAAACCAAGATTTCAAATTATCCTTTTTCATTATTATAATCCACTGTATGCATTTTAAGTATCAAGGAATTTGACTGAAGGCCTTTTGAGAAAACACGTTGATTAGTGACCCTATTTCATTATGGCAGTCAAACCACTGATTTTCAACTTTAGTCTATGAAACCTCCAAACCTTAAACATTGTTGCAAAATTAGGCTTATCTCACCGTTTCCAGCACTTTTGTGCACCTTGGGCATATCTGTGATGAAAAAATGAAGATTTTAACCAAAGTTGCAAAAATAGGCTTATCTCACCGTTTCCAGCGCTTTTGGGCATCTTGGGCACATCTGTGATGAAAAATTGAAGATTTTAACCAAAGTTGCAAAAATAGGCTTATCTCACCGTATCCAGCGCTTTTGCGCATCTTGGGCACATCTGTGATGAAAAATTGAAGATTTTAACCATTGTTGCAAAAATAGGCTTATCTCCCCGTTTCCAGCACTTTTTGGCACTTAGAGCCAATCTGACAGTAGAAACCGTGCAGTTGCTACTTTTTCATTGGGGTTTCCAAAACTTAAAATCTTTTTTTTAAAGAGTTCCTTTAGAGTTGAAACCAAGATTTCAAATTATCCTTTTACATTATTATAATCCACTGTATGCATTTTAAGTATCAAGGAATTTGACTGAAGGCCTTTTGAGAAAACACGTTGATTAGTGACCCTATTTCATTATGGCAGTCAAACCACTGATTTTCAACTTTAGTCTATGAAACCTCCAAACCTTAAACATTGTTGCAAAATTAGGCTTATCTCACCGTTTCCAGCACTTTTGTGCACCTTGGGCATATCTGTGATGAAAAAATGAAGATTTTAACCAAAGTTGCAAAAATAGGCTTATCTCACCGTTTCCAGCGCTTTTGGGCATCTTGGGCACATCTGTGATGAAAAATTGAAGATTTTAACCAAAGTTGCAAAAATAGGCTTATCTCCCCGTTTCCAGCACTTTTTGGCACTTAGAGCCAATCTGACAGTAGAAACCGTGCAGTTGCTACTTTTTCATTGGGGTTTCCAAAACTTAAAATCTTTTTTTTAAAGAGTTCCTTTAGAGTTGAAACCAAGATTTCAAATTATCCTTTTTCATTATTATAATCCACTGTATGCATTTTAAGTATTAAGGAATTTGACTGAAGGCCTTTTGAGAAAACACGTTGATTAGTGACCCTATTTCATTATGGCAGTCAAACCACTGATTTTCAACTTTAGTCTATGAAACCTCCAAACCTTAAACATTGTTGCAAAATTAGGCTTATCTCACCGTTTCCAGCACTTTTGCGCACCTTGGGCACATCTGTGATGAAAAATTTAAGATTTTAACCAAAGTTGCAAAAATAGGCTTATCTCACCGTTTCCAGCGCTTTTGTGCATCTTGGACACATCTGTGATGAAAAATTGAAGATTTTAACCATTGTTGCAAAAATAGGCTTATCTCACCGTTTCCAGCGCTTTTGTGCATCTTGGACACATCTGTGATGAAAAATTGAAGATTTTAACCAAAGTTGCAAAAATAGGCTTATCTCACCGTTTCCAGCGCTTTTGTGCATCTTGGGCACATCTGTGATGAAAAATTGAAGATTTTAACCAAAGTTGCAAAAATAGGCTTATCTCACCCTTTCCAGCGCTTTTGTGCATCTTGGACACATCTGTGATGAAAAATTGAAGATTTTAACCATTGTTGCAAAAATAGGCTTATCTCCCCGTTTCCAGCACTTTTTGGCACTTAGAGCGAATCTGACAGTAGAAACCGTGCAGTTGCTACTTTTTCATTGGGGTTTCCAAAACTTAAAATCTTTTTTTTAAAGAGTTCCTTTAGAGTTGAAACCAAGATTTCAAATTATCCTTTTTCATTATTATAATCCACTGTATGCATTTTAAGTATCAAGGAATTTGACTGAAGGCCTTTTGAGAAAACACGTTGATTAGTGACCCTATTTCATTATGGCAGTCAAACCACTGATTTTCAACTTTAGTCTATGAAACCTCCAAACCTTAAACATTGTTGCAAAATTAGGCTTATCTCACCGTTTCCAGCACTTTTGTGCACCTTGGGCATATCTGTGATGAAAAAATGAAGATTTTAACCAAAGTTGCAAAAATAGGCTTATCTCACCGTTTCCAGCGCTTTTGGGCATCTTGGGCACATCTGTGATGAAAAATTGAAGATTTTAACCAAAGTTGCAAAAATAGGCTTATCTCCCCGTTTCCAGCACTTTTTGGCACTTAGAGCCAATCTGACAGTAGAAACCGTGCAGTTGCTACTTTTTCATTGGGGTTTCCAAAACTTAAAATCTTTTTTTTAAAGAGTTCCTTTAGAGTTGAAACCAAGATTTCAAATTATCCTTTTTCATTATTATAATCCACTGTATGCATTTTAAGTATCAAGGAATTTGACTGAAGGCCTTTTGAGAAAACACGTTGATTAGTGACCCTATTTCATTATGGCAGTCAAACCACTGATTTTCAACTTTAGTCTATGAAACCTCCAAACCTTAAACATTGTTGCAAAATTAGGCTTATCTCACCGTTTCCAGCACTTTTGCGCACCTTGGGCACATCTGTGATGAAAAATTTAAGATTTTAACCAAAGTTGCAAAAATAGGCTTATCTCACCGTTTCCAGCGCTTTTGCGCATATTGGGCACATCTGTGATGAAAAATTGAAGATTTTAACCAAAGTTGCAAAAATAGGCTTATCTCACCGTTTCAAGCGCTTTTGCGCATCTTGGGCACATCTGTGATGAAAAATTGAAGATTTTAACCAAAGTTGCAAAAATAGGCTTATCTCACCGTATCCAGCGCTTTTGCGCATCTTGGGCACATCTGTGATGAAAAATTGAAGATTTTAACCATTGTTGCAAAAATAGGCTTATCTCCCCGTTTCCAGCACTTTTTGGCACGTAGAGCCAATCTGACAGTAGAAACCGTGCAGTTGCTACTTTTTATTGGGGTTTCCAAAACTTAAAATCTTTTTTTTAAAGAGTTCCTTTAGAGTTGAAACCAAGATTTCAAATTATCCTTTTTCATTATTATAATCCACTGTATGCATTTTAAGTATCAAGGAATTTGACTGAAGGCCTTTTGAGAAAACACGTTGATTAGTGACCCTATTTCATTATGGCAGTCAAACCACTGATTTTCAACTTTGGTCTATGAAACCTCCAAACCTTAAACATTGTTGCAAAATTAGGCTTATCTCACCGTTTCCAGCACTTTTGTGCACCTTGGGCATATCTGTGATGAAAAAATGAAGATTTTAACCAAAGTTGCAAAAATAGGCTTATCTCACCGTTTCCAGCGCTTTTGTGCATCTTGGACACATCTGTGATGAAAAATTGAAGATTTTAACCAAAGTTGCAAAAATAGGCTTATCTCACCGTTTCCAGCGCTTTTGTGCATCTTGGGCACATCTGTGATGAAAAATTGAAGATTTTAACCAAAGTTGCAAAAATAGGCTTATCTCACCCTTTCCAGCGCTTTTGTGCATCTTGGACACATCTGTGATGAAAAATTGAAGATTTTAACCATTGTTGCAAAAATAGGCTTATCTCCCCGTTTCCAGCACTTTTTGGCACTTAGAGCGAATCTGACAGTAGAAACCGTGCAGTTGCTACTTTTTCATTGGGGTTTCCAAAACTTAAAATCTTTTTTTTAAAGAGTTCCTTTAGAGTTGAAACCAAGATTTCAAATTATCCTTTTACATTATTATAATCCACTGTATGCATTTTAAGTATCAAGGAATTTGACTGAAGGCCTTTTGAGAAAACACGTTGATTAGTGACCCTATTTCATTATGGCAGTCAAACCACTGATTTTCAACTTTAGTCTATGAAACCTCCAAACCTTAAACATTGTTGCAAAATTAGGCTTATCTCACCGTTTCCAGCACTTTTGTGCACCTTGGGCATATCTGTGATGAAAAAATGAAGATTTTAACCAAAGTTGCAAAAATAGGCTTATCTCACCGTTTCCAGCGCTTTTGGGCATCTTGGGCACATCTGTGATGAAAAATTGAAGATTTTAACCAAAGTTGCAAAAATAGGCTTATCTCCCCGTTTCCAGCACTTTTTGGCACTTAGAGCCAATCTGACAGTAGAAACCGTGCAGTTGCTACTTTTTCATTGGGGTTTCCAAAACTTAAAATCTTTTTTTTAAAGAGTTCCTTTAGAGTTGAAACCAAGATTTCAAATTATCCTTTTTCATTATTATAATCCACTGTATGCATTTTAAGTATTAAGGAATTTGACTGAAGGCCTTTTGAGAAAACACGTTGATTAGTGACCCTATTTCATTATGGCAGTCAAACCACTGATTTTCAACTTTAGTCTATGAAACCTCCAAACCTTAAACATTGTTGCAAAATTAGGCTTATCTCACCGTTTCCAGCACTTTTGTGCACCTTGGGCATATCTGTGATGAAAAAATGAAGATTTTAACCAAAGTTGCAAAAATAGGCTTATCTCACCGTTTCCAGCGCTTTTGTGCATCTTGGACACATCTGTGATGAAAAATTGAAGATTTTAACCATTGTTGCAAAAATAGGCTTATCTCACCGTTTCCAGCGCTTTTGTGCATCTTGGACACATCTGTGATGAAAAATTGAAGATTTTAACCAAAGTTGCAAAAATAGGCTTATCTCACCGTTTCCAGCGCTTTTGTGCATCTTGGGCACATCTGTGATGAAAAATTGAAGATTTTAACCAAAGTTGCAAAAATAGGCTTATCTCACCCTTTCCAGCGCTTTTGTGCATCTTGGACACATCTGTGATGAAAAATTGAAGATTTTAACCATTGTTGCAAAAATAGGCTTATCTCCCCGTTTCCAGCACTTTTTGGCACTTAGAGCGAATCTGACAGTAGAAACCGTGCAGTTGCTACTTTTTCATTGGGGTTTCCAAAACTTAAAATCTTTTTTTTAAAGAGTTCCTTTAGAGTTGAAACCAAGATTTCAAATTATCCTTTTACATTATTATAATCCACTGTATGCATTTTAAGTATCAAGGAATTTGACTGAAGGCCTTTTGAGAAAACACGTTGATTAGTGACCCTATTTCATTATGGCAGTCAAACCACTGATTTTCAACTTTAGTCTATGAAACCTCCAAACCTTAAACATTGTTGCAAAATTAGGCTTATCTCACCGTTTCCAGCACTTTTGTGCACCTTGGGCATATCTGTGATGAAAAAATGAAGATTTTAACCAAAGTTGCAAAAATAGGCTTATCTCACCGTTTCCAGCGCTTTTGGGCATCTTGGGCACATCTGTGATGAAAAATTGAAGATTTTAACCAAAGTTGCAAAAATAGGCTTATCTCCCCGTTTCCAGCACTTTTTGGCACTTAGAGCCAATCTGACAGTAGAAACCGTGCAGTTGCTACTTTTTCATTGGGGTTTCCAAAACTTAAAATCTTTTTTTTAAAGAGTTCCTTTAGAGTTGAAACCAAGATTTCAAATTATCCTTTTTCATTATTATAATCCACTGTATGCATTTTAAGTATCAAGGAATTTGACTGAAGGCCTTTTGAGAAAACACGTTGATTAGTGACCCTATTTCATTATGGCAGTCAAACCACTGATTTTCAACTTTAGTCTATGAAACCTCCAAACCTTAAACATTGTTGCAAAATTAGGCTTATCTCACCGTTTCCAGCACTTTTGCGCACCTTGGGCACATCTGTGATGAAAAATTTAAGATTTTAACCAAAGTTGCAAAAATAGGCTTATCTCACCGTTTCCAGCGCTTTTGTGCATCTTGGACACATCTGTGATGAAAAATTGAAGATTTTAACCATTGTTGCAAAAATAGGCTTATCTCACCGTTTCCAGCGCTTTTGTGCATCTTGGACACATCTGTGATGAAAAATTGAAGATTTTAACCAAAGTTGCAAAAATAGGCTTATCTCACCGTTTCCAGCGCTTTTGTGCATCTTGGGCACATCTGTGATGAAAAATTGAAGATTTTAACCAAAGTTGCAAAAATAGGCTTATCTCACCCTTTCCAGCGCTTTTGTGCATCTTGGACACATCTGTGATGAAAAATTGAAGATTTTAACCATTGTTGCAAAAATAGGCTTATCTCCCCGTTTCCAGCACTTTTTGGCACTTAGAGCGAATCTGACAGTAGAAACCGTGCAGTTGCTACTTTTTCATTGGGGTTTCCAAAACTTAAAATCTTTTTTTTAAAGAGTTCCTTTAGAGTTGAAACCAAGATTTCAAATTATCCTTTTACATTATTATAATCCACTGTATGCATTTTAAGTATCAAGGAATTTGACTGAAGGCCTTTTGAGAAAACACGTTGATTAGTGACCCTATTTCATTATGGCAGTCAAACCACTGATTTTCAACTTTAGTCTATGAAACCTCCAAACCTTAAACATTGTTGCAAAATTAGGCTTATCTCACCGTTTCCAGCACTTTTGTGCACCTTGGGCATATCTGTGATGAAAAAATGAAGATTTTAACCAAAGTTGCAAAAATAGGCTTATCTCACCGTTTCCAGCGCTTTTGGGCATCTTGGGCACATCTGTGATGAAAAATTGAAGATTTTAACCAAAGTTGCAAAAATAGGCTTATCTCCCCGTTTCCAGCACTTTTTGGCACTTAGAGCCAATCTGACAGTAGAAACCGTGCAGTTGCTACTTTTTCATTGGGGTTTCCAAAACTTAAAATCTTTTTTTTAAAGAGTTCCTTTAGAGTTGAAACCAAGATTTCAAATTATCCTTTTACATTATTATAATCCACTGTATGCATTTTAAGTATCAAGGAATTTGACTGAAGGCCTTTTGAGAAAACACGTTGATTAGTGACCCTATTTCATTATGGCAGTCAAACCACTGATTTTCAACTTTAGTCTATGAAACCTCCAAACCTTAAACATTGTTGCAAAATTAGGCTTATCTCACCGTTTCCAGCACTTTTGTGCACCTTGGGCATATCTGTGATGAAAAAATGAAGATTTTAACCAAAGTTGCAAAAATAGGCTTATCTCACCGTTTCCAGCGCTTTTGTGCATCTTGGACACATCTGTGATGAAAAATTGAAGATTTTAACCATTGTTGCAAAAATAGGCTTATCTCACCGTTTCCAGCGCTTTTGTGCATCTTGGACACATCTGTGATGAAAAATTGAAGATTTTAACCAAAGTTGCAAAAATAGGCTTATCTCACCGTTTCCAGCGCTTTTGTGCATCTTGGGCACATCTGTGATGAAAAATTGAAGATTTTAACCAAAGTTGCAAAAATAGGCTTATCTCACCCTTTCCAGCGCTTTTGTGCATCTTGGACACATCTGTGATGAAAAATTGAAGATTTTAACCATTGTTGCAAAAATAGGCTTATCTCCCCGTTTCCAGCACTTTTTGGCACTTAGAGCGAATCTGACAGTAGAAACCGTGCAGTTGCTACTTTTTCATTGGGGTTTCCAAAACTTAAAATCTTTTTTTTAAAGAGTTCCTTTAGAGTTGAAACCAAGATTTCAAATTATCCTTTTTCATTATTATAATCCACTGTATGCATTTTAAGTATCAAGGAATTTGACTGAAGGCCTTTTGAGAAAACACGTTGATTAGTGACCCTATTTCATTATGGCAGTCAAACCACTGATTTTCAACTTTAGTCTATGAAACCTCCAAACCTTAAACATTGTTGCAAAATTAGGCTTATCTCACCGTTTCCAGCACTTTTGTGCACCTTGGGCATATCTGTGATGAAAAAATGAAGATTTTAACCAAAGTTGCAAAAATAGGCTTATCTCACCGTTTCCAGCGCTTTTGGGCATCTTGGGCACATCTGTGATGAAAAATTGAAGATTTTAACCAAAGTTGCAAAAATAGGCTTATCTCCCCGTTTCCAGCACTTTTTGGCACTTAGAGCCAATCTGACAGTAGAAACCGTGCAGTTGCTACTTTTTCATTGGGGTTTCCAAAACTTAAAATCTTTTTTTTAAAGAGTTCCTTTAGAGTTGAAACCAAGATTTCAAATTATCCTTTTTCATTATTATAATCCACTGTATGCATTTTAAGTATCAAGGAATTTGACTGAAGGCCTTTTGAGAAAACACGTTGATTAGTGACCCTATTTCATTATGGCAGTCAAACCACTGATTTTCAACTTTAGTCTATGAAACCTCCAAACCTTAAACATTGTTGCAAAATTAGGCTTATCTCACCGTTTCCAGCACTTTTGCGCACCTTGGGCACATCTGTGATGAAAAATTTAAGATTTTAACCAAAGTTGCAAAAATAGGCTTATCTCACCGTTTCCAGCGCTTTTGCGCATATTGGGCACATCTGTGATGAAAAATTGAAGATTTTAACCAAAGTTGCAAAAATAGGCTTATCTCACCGTTTCAAGCGCTTTTGCGCATCTTGGGCACATCTGTGATGAAAAATTGAAGATTTTAACCAAAGTTGCAAAAATAGGCTTATCTCACCGTATCCAGCGCTTTTGCGCATCTTGGGCACATCTGTGATGAAAAATTGAAGATTTTAACCATTGTTGCAAAAATAGGCTTATCTCCCCGTTTCCAGCACTTTTTGGCACGTAGAGCCAATCTGACAGTAGAAACCGTGCAGTTGCTACTTTTTATTGGGGTTTCCAAAACTTAAAATCTTTTTTTTAAAGAGTTCCTTTAGAGTTGAAACCAAGATTTCAAATTATCCTTTTTCATTATTATAATCCACTGTATGCATTTTAAGTATCAAGGAATTTGACTGAAGGCCTTTTGAGAAAACACGTTGATTAGTGACCCTATTTCATTATGGCAGTCAAACCACTGATTTTCAACTTTGGTCTATGAAACCTCCAAACCTTAAACATTGTTGCAAAATTAGGCTTATCTCACCGTTTCCAGCACTTTTGTGCACCTTGGGCATATCTGTGATGAAAAAATGAAGATTTTAACCAAAGTTGCAAAAATAGGCTTATCTCACCGTTTCCAGCGCTTTTGTGCATCTTGGACACATCTGTGATGAAAAATTGAAGATTTTAACCAAAGTTGCAAAAATAGGCTTATCTCACCGTTTCCAGCGCTTTTGTGCATCTTGGGCACATCTGTGATGAAAAATTGAAGATTTTAACCAAAGTTGCAAAAATAGGCTTATCTCACCCTTTCCAGCGCTTTTGTGCATCTTGGACACATCTGTGATGAAAAATTGAAGATTTTAACCATTGTTGCAAAAATAGGCTTATCTCCCCGTTTCCAGCACTTTTTGGCACTTAGAGCGAATCTGACAGTAGAAACCGTGCAGTTGCTACTTTTTCATTGGGGTTTCCAAAACTTAAAATCTTTTTTTTAAAGAGTTCCTTTAGAGTTGAAACCAAGATTTCAAATTATCCTTTTACATTATTATAATCCACTGTATGCATTTTAAGTATCAAGGAATTTGACTGAAGGCCTTTTGAGAAAACACGTTGATTAGTGACCCTATTTCATTATGGCAGTCAAACCACTGATTTTCAACTTTAGTCTATGAAACCTCCAAACCTTAAACATTGTTGCAAAATTAGGCTTATCTCACCGTTTCCAGCACTTTTGTGCACCTTGGGCATATCTGTGATGAAAAAATGAAGATTTTAACCAAAGTTGCAAAAATAGGCTTATCTCACCGTTTCCAGCGCTTTTGGGCATCTTGGGCACATCTGTGATGAAAAATTGAAGATTTTAACCAAAGTTGCAAAAATAGGCTTATCTCCCCGTTTCCAGCACTTTTTGGCACTTAGAGCCAATCTGACAGTAGAAACCGTGCAGTTGCTACTTTTTCATTGGGGTTTCCAAAACTTAAAATCTTTTTTTTAAAGAGTTCCTTTAGAGTTGAAACCAAGATTTCAAATTATCCTTTTTCATTATTTTAATCCACTGTATGCATTTTAAGTATCAAGGAATTTGACTGAAGGCCTTTTGAGAAAACACGTTGATTAGTGACCCTATTTCATTATGGCAGTCAAACCACTGATTTTCAACTTTAGTCTATGAAACCTCCAAACCTTAAACATTGTTGCAAAATTAGGCTTATCTCACCGTTTCCAGCACTTTTGCGCACCTTGGGCACATCTGTGATGAAAAATTTAAGATTTTAACCAAAGTTGCAAAAATAGGCTTATCTCACCGTTTCCAGCGCTTTTGTGCATCTTGGACACATCTGTGATGAAAAATTGAAGATTTTAACCATTGTTGCAAAAATAGGCTTATCTCACCGTTTCCAGCGCTTTTGTGCATCTTGGACACATCTGTGATGAAAAATTGAAGATTTTAACCAAAGTTGCAAAAATAGGCTTATCTCACCGTTTCCAGCGCTTTTGTGCATCTTGGGCACATCTGTGATGAAAAATTGAAGATTTTAACCAAAGTTGCAAAAATAGGCTTATCTCACCCTTTCCAGCGCTTTTGTGCATCTTGGACACATCTGTGATGAAAAATTGAAGATTTTAACCATTGTTGCAAAAATAGGCTTATCTCCCCGTTTCCAGCACTTTTTGGCACTTAGAGCGAATCTGACAGTAGAAACCGTGCAGTTGCTACTTTTTCATTGGGGTTTCCAAAACTTAAAATCTTTTTTTTAAAGAGTTCCTTTAGAGTTGAAACCAAGATTTCAAATTATCCTTTTACATTATTATAATCCACTGTATGCATTTTAAGTATCAAGGAATTTGACTGAAGGCCTTTTGAGAAAACACGTTGATTAGTGACCCTATTTCATTATGGCAGTCAAACCACTGATTTTCAACTTTAGTCTATGAAACCTCCAAACCTTAAACATTGTTGCAAAATTAGGCTTATCTCACCGTTTCCAGCACTTTTGTGCACCTTGGGCATATCTGTGATGAAAAAATGAAGATTTTAACCAAAGTTGCAAAAATAGGCTTATCTCACCGTTTCCAGCGCTTTTGGGCATCTTGGGCACATCTGTGATGAAAAATTGAAGATTTTAACCAAAGTTGCAAAAATAGGCTTATCTCCCCGTTTCCAGCACTTTTTGGCACTTAGAGCCAATCTGACAGTAGAAACCGTGCAGTTGCTACTTTTTCATTGGGGTTTCCAAAACTTAAAATCTTTTTTTTAAAGAGTTCCTTTAGAGTTGAAACCAAGATTTCAAATTATCCTTTTTCATTATTTTAATCCACTGTATGCATTTTAAGTATCAAGGAATTTGACTGAAGGCCTTTTGAGAAAACACGTTGATTAGTGACCCTATTTCATTATGGCAGTCAAACCACTGATTTTCAACTTTAGTCTATGAAACCTCCAAACCTTAAACATTGTTGCAAAATTAGGCTTATCTCACCGTTTCCAGCACTTTTGCGCACCTTGGGCACATCTGTGATGAAAAATTTAAGATTTTAACCAAAGTTGCAAAAATAGGCTTATCTCACCGTTTCCAGCGCTTTTGTGCATCTTGGACACATCTGTGATGAAAAATTGAAGATTTTAACCATTGTTGCAAAAATAGGCTTATCTCACCGTTTCCAGCGCTTTTGTGCATCTTGGACACATCTGTGATGAAAAATTGAAGATTTTAACCAAAGTTGCAAAAATAGGCTTATCTCACCGTTTCCAGCGCTTTTGTGCATCTTGGGCACATCTGTGATGAAAAATTGAAGATTTTAACCAAAGTTGCAAAAATAGGCTTATCTCACCCTTTCCAGCGCTTTTGTGCATCTTGGACACATCTGTGATGAAAAATTGAAGATTTTAACCATTGTTGCAAAAATAGGCTTATCTCCCCGTTTCCAGCACTTTTTGGCACTTAGAGCGAATCTGACAGTAGAAACCGTGCAGTTGCTACTTTTTCATTGGGGTTTCCAAAACTTAAAATCTTTTTTTTAAAGAGTTCCTTTAGAGTTGAAACCAAGATTTCAAATTATCCTTTTACATTATTATAATCCACTGTATGCATTTTAAGTATCAAGGAATTTGACTGAAGGCCTTTTGAGAAAGGACGTTGATTAGTGACCCTATTTCATTATGGCAGTCAAACCACTGATTTTCAACTTTAGTCTATGAAACCTCCAAACCTTAAACATTGTTGCAAAATTAGGCTTATCTCACCGTTTCCAGCACTTTTGTGCACCTTGGGCATATCTGTGATGAAAAAATGAAGATTTTAACCAAAGTTGCAAAAATAGGCTTATCTCACCGTTTCCAGCGCTTTTGGGCATCTTGGGCACATCTGTGATGAAAAATTGAAGATTTTAACCAAAGTTGCAAAAATAGGCTTATCTCCCCGTTTCCAGCACTTTTTGGCACTTAGAGCCAATCTGACAGTAGAAACCGTGCAGTTGCTACTTTTTCATTGGGGTTTCCAAAACTTAAAATCTTTTTTTTAAAGAGTTCCTTTAGAGTTGAAACCAAGATTTCAAATTATCCTTTTTCATTATTATAATCCACTGTATGCATTTTAAGTATTAAGGAATTTGACTGAAGGCCTTTTGAGAAAACACGTTGATTAGTGACCCTATTTCATTATGGCAGTCAAACCACTGATTTTCAACTTTAGTCTATGAAACCTCCAAACCTTAAACATTGTTGCAAAATTAGGCTTATCTCACCGTTTCCAGCACTTTTGTGCACCTTGGGCATATCTGTGATGAAAAAATGAAGATTTTAACCAAAGTTGCAAAAATAGGCTTATCTCACCGTTTCCAGCGCTTTTGTGCATCTTGGACACATCTGTGATGAAAAATTGAAGATTTTAACCATTGTTGCAAAAATAGGCTTATCTCACCGTTTCCAGCGCTTTTGTGCATCTTGGACACATCTGTGATGAAAAATTGAAGATTTTAACCAAAGTTGCAAAAATAGGCTTATCTCACCGTTTCCAGCGCTTTTGTGCATCTTGGGCACATCTGTGATGAAAAATTGAAGATTTTAACCAAAGTTGCAAAAATAGGCTTATCTCACCCTTTCCAGCGCTTTTGTGCATCTTGGACACATCTGTGATGAAAAATTGAAGATTTTAACCATTGTTGCAAAAATAGGCTTATCTCCCCGTTTCCAGCACTTTTTGGCACTTAGAGCGAATCTGACAGTAGAAACCGTGCAGTTGCTACTTTTTCATTGGGGTTTCCAAAACTTAAAATCTTTTTTTTAAAGAGTTCCTTTAGAGTTGAAACCAAGATTTCAAATTATCCTTTTACATTATTATAATCCACTGTATGCATTTTAAGTATCAAGGAATTTGACTGAAGGCCTTTTGAGAAAACACGTTGATTAGTGACCCTATTTCATTATGGCAGTCAAACCACTGATTTTCAACTTTAGTCTATGAAACCTCCAAACCTTAAACATTGTTGCAAAATTAGGCTTATCTCACCGTTTCCAGCACTTTTGTGCACCTTGGGCATATCTGTGATGAAAAAATGAAGATTTTAACCAAAGTTGCAAAAATAGGCTTATCTCACCGTTTCCAGCGCTTTTGGGCATCTTGGGCACATCTGTGATGAAAAATTGAAGATTTTAACCAAAGTTGCAAAAATAGGCTTATCTCCCCGTTTCCAGCACTTTTTGGCACTTAGAGCCAATCTGACAGTAGAAACCGTGCAGTTGCTACTTTTTCATTGGGGTTTCCAAAACTTAAAATCTTTTTTTTAAAGAGTTCCTTTAGAGTTGAAACCAAGATTTCAAATTATCCTTTTTCATTATTATAATCCACTGTATGCATTTTAAGTATCAAGGAATTTGACTGAAGGCCTTTTGAGAAAACACGTTGATTAGTGACCCTATTTCATTATGGCAGTCAAACCACTGATTTTCAACTTTAGTCTATGAAACCTCCAAACCTTAAACATTGTTGCAAAATTAGGCTTATCTCACCGTTTCCAGCACTTTTGCGCACCTTGGGCACATCTGTGATGAAAAATTTAAGATTTTAACCAAAGTTGCAAAAATAGGCTTATCTCACCGTTTCCAGCGCTTTTGTGCATCTTGGACACATCTGTGATGAAAAATTGAAGATTTTAACCATTGTTGCAAAAATAGGCTTATCTCACCGTTTCCAGCGCTTTTGTGCATCTTGGACACATCTGTGATGAAAAATTGAAGATTTTAACCAAAGTTGCAAAAATAGGCTTATCTCACCGTTTCCAGCGCTTTTGTGCATCTTGGGCACATCTGTGATGAAAAATTGAAGATTTTAACCAAAGTTGCAAAAATAGGCTTATCTCACCCTTTCCAGCGCTTTTGTGCATCTTGGACACATCTGTGATGAAAAATTGAAGATTTTAACCATTGTTGCAAAAATAGGCTTATCTCCCCGTTTCCAGCACTTTTTGGCACTTAGAGCGAATCTGACAGTAGAAACCGTGCAGTTGCTACTTTTTCATTGGGGTTTCCAAAACTTAAAATCTTTTTTTTAAAGAGTTCCTTTAGAGTTGAAACCAAGATTTCAAATTATCCTTTTACATTATTATAATCCACTGTATGCATTTTAAGTATCAAGGAATTTGACTGAAGGCCTTTTGAGAAAACACGTTGATTAGTGACCCTATTTCATTATGGCAGTCAAACCACTGATTTTCAACTTTAGTCTATGAAACCTCCAAACCTTAAACATTGTTGCAAAATTAGGCTTATCTCACCGTTTCCAGCACTTTTGTGCACCTTGGGCATATCTGTGATGAAAAAATGAAGATTTTAACCAAAGTTGCAAAAATAGGCTTATCTCACCGTTTCCAGCGCTTTTGGGCATCTTGGGCACATCTGTGATGAAAAATTGAAGATTTTAACCAAAGTTGCAAAAATAGGCTTATCTCCCCGTTTCCAGCACTTTTTGGCACTTAGAGCCAATCTGACAGTAGAAACCGTGCAGTTGCTACTTTTTCATTGGGGTTTCCAAAACTTAAAATCTTTTTTTTAAAGAGTTCCTTTAGAGTTGAAACCAAGATTTCAAATTATCCTTTTACATTATTATAATCCACTGTATGCATTTTAAGTATCAAGGAATTTGACTGAAGGCCTTTTGAGAAAACACGTTGATTAGTGACCCTATTTCATTATGGCAGTCAAACCACTGATTTTCAACTTTAGTCTATGAAACCTCCAAACCTTAAACATTGTTGCAAAATTAGGCTTATCTCACCGTTTCCAGCACTTTTGTGCACCTTGGGCATATCTGTGATGAAAAAATGAAGATTTTAACCAAAGTTGCAAAAATAGGCTTATCTCACCGTTTCCAGCGCTTTTGGGCATCTTGGGCACATCTGTGATGAAAAATTGAAGATTTTAACCAAAGTTGCAAAAATAGGCTTATCTCCCCGTTTCCAGCACTTTTTGGCACTTAGAGCCAATCTGACAGTAGAAACCGTGCAGTTGCTACTTTTTCATTGGGGTTTCCAAAACTTAAAATCTTTTTTTTAAAGAGTTCCTTTAGAGTTGAAACCAAGATTTCAAATTATCCTTTTTCATTATTATAATCCACTGTATGCATTTTAAGTATTAAGGAATTTGACTGAAGGCCTTTTGAGAAAACACGTTGATTAGTGACCCTATTTCATTATGGCAGTCAAACCACTGATTTTCAACTTTAGTCTATGAAACCTCCAAACCTTAAACATTGTTGCAAAATTAGGCTTATCTCACCGTTTCCAGCACTTTTGTGCACCTTGGGCATATCTGTGATGAAAAAATGAAGATTTTAACCAAAGTTGCAAAAATAGGCTTATCTCACCGTTTCCAGCGCTTTTGTGCATCTTGGACACATCTGTGATGAAAAATTGAAGATTTTAACCATTGTTGCAAAAATAGGCTTATCTCACCGTTTCCAGCGCTTTTGTGCATCTTGGGCACATCTGTGATGAAAAATTGAAGATTTTAACCAAAGTTGCAAAAATAGGCTTATCTCACCCTTTCCAGCGCTTTTGTGCATCTTGGACACATCTGTGATGAAAAATTGAAGATTTTAACCATTGTTGCAAAAATAGGCTTATCTCCCCGTTTCCAGCACTTTTTGGCACTTAGAGCGAATCTGACAGTAGAAACCGTGCAGTTGCTACTTTTTCATTGGGGTTTCCAAAACTTAAAATCTTTTTTTTAAAGAGTTCCTTTAGAGTTGAAACCAAGATTTCAAATTATCCTTTTACATTATTATAATCCACTGTATGCATTTTAAGTATCAAGGAATTTGACTGAAGGCCTTTTGAGAAAACACGTTGATTAGTGACCCTATTTCATTATGGCAGTCAAACCACTGATTTTCAACTTTAGTCTATGAAACCTCCAAACCTTAAACATTGTTGCAAAATTAGGCTTATCTCACCGTTTCCAGCACTTTTGTGCACCTTGGGCATATCTGTGATGAAAAAATGAAGATTTTAACCAAAGTTGCAAAAATAGGCTTATCTCACCGTTTCCAGCGCTTTTGGGCATCTTGGGCACATCTGTGATGAAAAATTGAAGATTTTAACCAAAGTTGCAAAAATAGGCTTATCTCCCCGTTTCCAGCACTTTTTGGCACTTAGAGCCAATCTGACAGTAGAAACCGTGCAGTTGCTACTTTTTCATTGGGGTTTCCAAAACTTAAAATCTTTTTTTTAAAGAGTTCCTTTAGAGTTGAAACCAAGATTTCAAATTATCCTTTTTCATTATTATAATCCACTGTATGCATTTTAAGTATCAAGGAATTTGACTGAAGGCCTTTTGAGAAAACACGTTGATTAGTGACCCTATTTCATTATGGCAGTCAAACCACTGATTTTCAACTTTAGTCTATGAAACCTCCAAACCTTAAACATTGTTGCAAAATTAGGCTTATCTCACCGTTTCCAGCACTTTTGCGCACCTTGGGCACATCTGTGATGAAAAATTTAAGATTTTAACCAAAGTTGCAAAAATAGGCTTATCTCACCGTTTCCAGCGCTTTTGTGCATCTTGGACACATCTGTGATGAAAAATTGAAGATTTTAACCATTGTTGCAAAAATAGGCTTATCTCACCGTTTCCAGCGCTTTTGTGCATCTTGGACACATCTGTGATGAAAAATTGAAGATTTTAACCAAAGTTGCAAAAATAGGCTTATCTCACCGTTTCCAGCGCTTTTGTGCATCTTGGGCACATCTGTGATGAAAAATTGAAGATTTTAACCAAAGTTGCAAAAATAGGCTTATCTCACCCTTTCCAGCGCTTTTGTGCATCTTGGACACATCTGTGATGAAAAATTGAAGATTTTAACCATTGTTGCAAAAATAGGCTTATCTCCCCGTTTCCAGCACTTTTTGGCACTTAGAGCGAATCTGACAGTAGAAACCGTGCAGTTGCTACTTTTTCATTGGGGTTTCCAAAACTTAAAATCTTTTTTTTAAAGAGTTCCTTTAGAGTTGAAACCAAGATTTCAAATTATCCTTTTACATTATTATAATCCACTGTATGCATTTTAAGTATCAAGGAATTTGACTGAAGGCCTTTTGAGAAAACACGTTGATTAGTGACCCTATTTCATTATGGCAGTCAAACCACTGATTTTCAACTTTAGTCTATGAAACCTCCAAACCTTAAACATTGTTGCAAAATTAGGCTTATCTCACCGTTTCCAGCACTTTTGTGCACCTTGGGCATATCTGTGATGAAAAAATGAAGATTTAAACCAAAGTTGCAAAAATAGGCTTATCTCACCGTTTCAAGCGCTTTTGCGCATCTTGGGCACATCTGTGATGAAAAATTGAAGATTTTAACCAAAGTTGCAAAAATAGGCTTATCTCCCCGTTTCCAGCACTTTTTGGCACTTAGAGCCAATCTGACAGTAGAAACCGTGCAGTTGCTACTTTTTCATTGGGGTTTCCAAAACTTAAAATCTTTTTTTTAAAGAGTTCCTTTAGAGTTGAAACCAAGATTTCAAATTATCCTTTTTCATTATTATAATCCACTGTATGCATTTTAAGTATTAAGGAATTTGACTGAAGGCCTTTTGAGGAAACACGTTGATTAGTGACCCTATTTCATTATGGCAGTCAAACCACTGATTTTCAACTTTAGTCTATGAAACCTCCAAACCTTAAACATTGTTGCAAAATTAGGCTTATCTCACCGTTTCCAGCACTTTTGCGCACCTTGGGCACATCTGTGATGAAAAATTTAAGATTTTAACCAAAGTTGCAAAAATAGGCTTATCTCACCGTTTCCAGCGCTTTTGTGCATCTTGGACACATCTGTGATGAAAAATTGAAGATTTTAACCATTGTTGCAAAAATAGGCTTATCTCACCGTTTCCAGCGCTTTTGTGCATCTTGGACACATCTGTGATGAAAAATTGAAGATTTTAACCAAAGTTGCAAAAATAGGCTTATCTCACCGTTTCCAGCGCTTTTGTGCATCTTGGGCACATCTGTGATGAAAAATTGAAGATTTTAACCAAAGTTGCAAAAATAGGCTTATCTCACCCTTTCCAGCGCTTTTGTGCATCTTGGACACATCTGTGATGAAAAATTGAAGATTTTAACCATTGTTGCAAAAATAGGCTTATCTCCCCGTTTCCAGCACTTTTTGGCACTTAGAGCGAATCTGACAGTAGAAACCGTGCAGTTGCTACTTTTTCATTGGGGTTTCCAAAACTTAAAATCTTTTTTTTAAAGAGTTCCTTTAGAGTTGAAACCAAGATTTCAAATTATCCTTTTACATTATTATAATCCACTGTATGCATTTTAAGTATCAAGGAATTTGACTGAAGGCCTTTTGAGAAAACACGTTGATTAGTGACCCTATTTCATTATGGCAGTCAAACCACTGATTTTCAACTTTAGTCTATGAAACCTCCAAACCTTAAACATTGTTGCAAAATTAGGCTTATCTCACCGTTTCCAGCACTTTTGTGCACCTTGGGCATATCTGTGATGAAAAAATGAAGATTTTAACCAAAGTTGCAAAAATAGGCTTATCTCACCGTTTCCAGCGCTTTTGGGCATCTTGGGCACATCTGTGATGAAAAATTGAAGATTTTAACCAAAGTTGCAAAAATAGGCTTATCTCCCCGTTTCCAGCACTTTTTGGCACTTAGAGCCAATCTGACAGTAGAAACCGTGCAGTTGCTACTTTTTCATTGGGGTTTCCAAAACTTAAAATCTTTTTTTTAAAGAGTTCCTTTAGAGTTGAAACCAAGATTTCAAATTATCCTTTTTCATTATTATAATCCACTGTATGCATTTTAAGTATCAAGGAATTTGACTGAAGGCCTTTTGAGAAAACACGTTGATTAGTGACCCTATTTCATTATGGCAGTCAAACCACTGATTTTCAACTTTAGTCTATGAAACCTCCAAACCTTAAACATTGTTGCAAAATTAGGCTTATCTCACCGTTTCCAGCACTTTTGCGCACCTTGGGCACATCTGTGATGAAAAATTTAAGATTTTAACCAAAGTTGCAAAAATAGGCTTATCTCACCGTTTCCAGCGCTTTTGTGCATCTTGGACACATCTGTGATGAAAAATTGAAGATTTTAACCATTGTTGCAAAAATAGGCTTATCTCACCGTTTCCAGCGCTTTTGTGCATCTTGGACACATCTGTGATGAAAAATTGAAGATTTTAACCAAAGTTGCAAAAATAGGCTTATCTCACCGTTTCCAGCGCTTTTGTGCATCTTGGGCACATCTGTGATGAAAAATTGAAGATTTTAACCAAAGTTGCAAAAATAGGCTTATCTCACCCTTTCCAGCGCTTTTGTGCATCTTGGACACATCTGTGATGAAAAATTGAAGATTTTAACCATTGTTGCAAAAATAGGCTTATCTCCCCGTTTCCAGCACTTTTTGGCACTTAGAGCGAATCTGACAGTAGAAACCGTGCAGTTGCTACTTTTTCATTGGGGTTTCCAAAACTTAAAATCTTTTTTTTAAAGAGTTCCTTTAGAGTTGAAACCAAGATTTCAAATTATCCTTTTACATTATTATAATCCACTGTATGCATTTTAAGTATCAAGGAATTTGACTGAAGGCCTTTTGAGAAAACACGTTGATTAGTGACCCTATTTCATTATGGCAGTCAAACCACTGATTTTCAACTTTAGTCTATGAAACCTCCAAACCTTAAACATTGTTGCAAAATTAGGCTTATCTCACCGTTTCCAGCACTTTTGCGCACCTTGGGCACATCTGTGATGAAAAATTTAAGATTTTAACCAAAGTTGCAAAAATAGGCTTATCTCACCGTTTCCAGCGCTTTTGTGCATCTTGGACACATCTGTGATGAAAAATTGAAGATTTTAACCATTGTTGCAAAAATAGGCTTATCTCACCGTTTCCAGCGCTTTTGTGCATCTTGGACACATCTGTGATGAAAAATTGAAGATTTTAACCAAAGTTGCAAAAATAGGCTTATCTCACCGTTTCCAGCGCTTTTGTGCATCTTGGGCACATCTGTGATGAAAAATTGAAGATTTTAACCAAAGTTGCAAAAATAGGCTTATCTCACCCTTTCCAGCGCTTTTGTGCATCTTGGACACATCTGTGATGAAAAATTGAAGATTTTAACCATTGTTGCAAAAATAGGCTTATCTCCCCGTTTCCAGCACTTTTTGGCACTTAGAGCGAATCTGACAGTAGAAACCGTGCAGTTGCTACTTTTTCATTGGGGTTTCCAAAACTTAAAATCTTTTTTTTAAAGAGTTCCTTTAGAGTTGAAACCAAGATTTCAAATTATCCTTTTACATTATTATAATCCACTGTATGCATTTTAAGTATCAAGGAATTTGACTGAAGGCCTTTTGAGAAAACACGTTGATTAGTGACCCTATTTCATTATGGCAGTCAAACCACTGATTTTCAACTTTAGTCTATGAAACCTCCAAACCTTAAACATTGTTGCAAAATTAGGCTTATCTCACCGTTTCCAGCACTTTTGTGCACCTTGGGCATATCTGTGATGAAAAAATGAAGATTTTAACCAAAGTTGCAAAAATAGGCTTATCTCACCGTTTCCAGCGCTTTTGGGCATCTTGGGCACATCTGTGATGAAAAATTGAAGATTTTAACCAAAGTTGCAAAAATAGGCTTATCTCCCCGTTTCCAGCACTTTTTGGCACTTAGAGCCAATCTGACAGTAGAAACCGTGCAGTTGCTACTTTTTCATTGGGGTTTCCAAAACTTAAAATCTTTTTTTTAAAGAGTTCCTTTAGAGTTGAAACCAAGATTTCAAATTATCCTTTTACATTATTATAATCCACTGTATGCATTTTAAGTATCAAGGAATTTGACTGAAGGCCTTTTGAGAAAACACGTTGATTAGTGACCCTATTTCATTATGGCAGTCAAACCACTGATTTTCAACTTTAGTCTATGAAACCTCCAAACCTTAAACATTGTTGCAAAATTAGGCTTATCTCACCGTTTCCAGCACTTTTGTGCACCTTGGGCATATCTGTGATGAAAAAATGAAGATTTTAACCAAAGTTGCAAAAATAGGCTTATCTCACCGTTTCCAGCGCTTTTGGGCATCTTGGGCACATCTGTGATGAAAAATTGAAGATTTTAACCAAAGTTGCAAAAATAGGCTTATCTCCCCGTTTCCAGCACTTTTTGGCACTTAGAGCCAATCTGACAGTAGAAACCGTGCAGTTGCTACTTTTTCATTGGGGTTTCCAAAACTTAAAATCTTTTTTTTAAAGAGTTCCTTTAGAGTTGAAACCAAGATTTCAAATTATCCTTTTTCATTATTATAATCCACTGTATGCATTTTAAGTATTAAGGAATTTGACTGAAGGCCTTTTGAGAAAACACGTTGATTAGTGACCCTATTTCATTATGGCAGTCAAACCACTGATTTTCAACTTTAGTCTATGAAACCTCCAAACCTTAAACATTGTTGCAAAATTAGGCTTATCTCACCGTTTCCAGCACTTTTGTGCACCTTGGGCATATCTGTGATGAAAAAATGAAGATTTTAACCAAAGTTGCAAAAATAGGCTTATCTCACCGTTTCCAGCGCTTTTGTGCATCTTGGACACATCTGTGATGAAAAATTGAAGATTTTAACCATTGTTGCAAAAATAGGCTTATCTCACCGTTTCCAGCGCTTTTGTGCATCTTGGGCACATCTGTGATGAAAAATTGAAGATTTTAACCAAAGTTGCAAAAATAGGCTTATCTCACCCTTTCCAGCGCTTTTGTGCATCTTGGACACATCTGTGATGAAAAATTGAAGATTTTAACCATTGTTGCAAAAATAGGCTTATCTCCCCGTTTCCAGCACTTTTTGGCACTTAGAGCGAATCTGACAGTAGAAACCGTGCAGTTGCTACTTTTTCATTGGGGTTTCCAAAACTTAAAATCTTTTTTTTAAAGAGTTCCTTTAGAGTTGAAACCAAGATTTCAAATTATCCTTTTACATTATTATAATCCACTGTATGCATTTTAAGTATCAAGGAATTTGACTGAAGGCCTTTTGAGAAAACACGTTGATTAGTGACCCTATTTCATTATGGCAGTCAAACCACTGATTTTCAACTTTAGTCTATGAAACCTCCAAACCTTAAACATTGTTGCAAAATTAGGCTTATCTCACCGTTTCCAGCACTTTTGTGCACCTTGGGCATATCTGTGATGAAAAAATGAAGATTTTAACCAAAGTTGCAAAAATAGGCTTATCTCACCGTTTCCAGCGCTTTTGGGCATCTTGGGCACATCTGTGATGAAAAATTGAAGATTTTAACCAAAGTTGCAAAAATAGGCTTATCTCCCCGTTTCCAGCACTTTTTGGCACTTAGAGCCAATCTGACAGTAGAAACCGTGCAGTTGCTACTTTTTCATTGGGGTTTCCAAAACTTAAAATCTTTTTTTTAAAGAGTTCCTTTAGAGTTGAAACCAAGATTTCAAATTATCCTTTTTCATTATTATAATCCACTGTATGCATTTTAAGTATCAAGGAATTTGACTGAAGGCCTTTTGAGAAAACACGTTGATTAGTGACCCTATTTCATTATGGCAGTCAAACCACTGATTTTCAACTTTAGTCTATGAAACCTCCAAACCTTAAACATTGTTGCAAAATTAGGCTTATCTCACCGTTTCCAGCACTTTTGCGCACCTTGGGCACATCTGTGATGAAAAATTTAAGATTTTAACCAAAGTTGCAAAAATAGGCTTATCTCACCGTTTCCAGCGCTTTTGTGCATCTTGGACACATCTGTGATGAAAAATTGAAGATTTTAACCATTGTTGCAAAAATAGGCTTATCTCACCGTTTCCAGCGCTTTTGTGCATCTTGGACACATCTGTGATGAAAAATTGAAGATTTTAACCAAAGTTGCAAAAATAGGCTTATCTCACCGTTTCCAGCGCTTTTGTGCATCTTGGGCACATCTGTGATGAAAAATTGAAGATTTTAACCAAAGTTGCAAAAATAGGCTTATCTCACCCTTTCCAGCGCTTTTGTGCATCTTGGACACATCTGTGATGAAAAATTGAAGATTTTAACCATTGTTGCAAAAATAGGCTTATCTCCCCGTTTCCAGCACTTTTTGGCACTTAGAGCGAATCTGACAGTAGAAACCGTGCAGTTGCTACTTTTTCATTGGGGTTTCCAAAACTTAAAATCTTTTTTTTAAAGAGTTCCTTTAGAGTTGAAACCAAGATTTCAAATTATCCTTTTACATTATTATAATCCACTGTATGCATTTTAAGTATCAAGGAATTTGACTGAAGGCCTTTTGAGAAAACACGTTGATTAGTGACCCTATTTCATTATGGCAGTCAAACCACTGATTTTCAACTTTAGTCTATGAAACCTCCAAACCTTAAACATTGTTGCAAAATTAGGCTTATCTCACCGTTTCCAGCACTTTTGTGCACCTTGGGCATATCTGTGATGAAAAAATGAAGATTTAAACCAAAGTTGCAAAAATAGGCTTATCTCACCGTTTCAAGCGCTTTTGCGCATCTTGGGCACATCTGTGATGAAAAATTGAAGATTTTAACCAAAGTTGCAAAAATAGGCTTATCTCCCCGTTTCCAGCACTTTTTGGCACTTAGAGCCAATCTGACAGTAGAAACCGTGCAGTTGCTACTTTTTCATTGGGGTTTCCAAAACTTAAAATCTTTTTTTTAAAGAGTTCCTTTAGAGTTGAAACCAAGATTTCAAATTATCCTTTTTCATTATTATAATCCACTGTATGCATTTTAAGTATTAAGGAATTTGACTGAAGGCCTTTTGAGAAAACACGTTGATTAGTGACCCTATTTCATTATGGCAGTCAAACCACTGATTTTCAACTTTAGTCTATGAAACCTCCAAACCTTAAACATTGTTGCAAAATTAGGCTTATCTCACCGTTTCCAGCACTTTTGCGCACCTTGGGCACATCTGTGATGAAAAATTTAAGATTTTAACCAAAGTTGCAAAAATAGGCTTATCTCACCGTTTCCAGCGCTTTTGTGCATCTTGGACACATCTGTGATGAAAAATTGAAGATTTTAACCATTGTTGCAAAAATAGGCTTATCTCACCGTTTCCAGCGCTTTTGTGCATCTTGGACACATCTGTGATGAAAAATTGAAGATTTTAACCAAAGTTGCAAAAATAGGCTTATCTCACCGTTTCCAGCGCTTTTGTGCATCTTGGGCACATCTGTGATGAAAAATTGAAGATTTTAACCAAAGTTGCAAAAATAGGCTTATCTCACCCTTTCCAGCGCTTTTGTGCATCTTGGACACATCTGTGATGAAAAATTGAAGATTTTAACCATTGTTGCAAAAATAGGCTTATCTCCCCGTTTCCAGCACTTTTTGGCACTTAGAGCGAATCTGAGAGTAGAAACCGTGCAGTTGCTACTTTTTCATTGGGGTTTCCAAAACTTAAAATCTTTTTTTTAAAGAGTTCCTTTAGAGTTGAAACCAAGATTTCAAATTATCCTTTTTCATTATTATAATCCACTGTATGCATTTTAAGTATCAAGGAATTTGACTGAAGGCCTTTTGAGAAAACACGTTGATTAGTGACC
>NW_026519071.1:0-144468 GCF_947347685.1 Pleuronectes platessa | reverse complement strand
AAGCCTATTTTTGCAACTTTGGTTAAAATCTTAAATTTTTCATCACAGATGTGCCCAAGGTGCGCAAAAGTGCTGGAAACGGTGAGATAAGCCTAATTTTGCAACAATGTTTAAGGTTTGGAGGTTTCATATACTAAAGTTGAAAATCAGTGGTTTGACTGCCATAATGAAATAGGGTCACTAATCAACGTGTTTTCTCAAAAGGCCTTCAGTCAAATTCCTTGATACTTAAAATGCATACAGTGGATTATAATAATGAAAAAGGATAATTTGAAATCTTGGTTTCAACTCTAAAGGAACTCTTTAAAAAAAAGATTTTAAGTTTTGGAAACCCCAATGAAAAAGTAGCAACTGCACGGTTTCTACTGTCAGATTGGCTCTAAGTGCCAAAAAGTGCTGGAAATGGGGAGATAAGCCTATTTTTGCAACAATGGTTAAAATCTTCAATTTTTCATCACAGATGTGCCCAAGATGCACAAAAGCGCTTTAAATGGTGAGATAAGCCTTTTTTTGCAACTTTGGTTAAAATCTTCAATTTTTCATCACAGATGTGCCCAAGATGCGCAAAAGCGCTGAAAACGGTGAGATAAGCCTATTTTTGCAACTTTGGTTAAAATCTTAAATTTTTCATCACAGATGTGCCCAAGATGCGCAAAAGCGCTGGAAACGGTGAGATAAGCCTATTTTTGCAACTTTGGTTAAAATCTTCAATTTTTCATCACAGATGTGCCCAAGATGCGCAAAAGCGCTGGAAACGGTGAGATAAGCCTATTTTTGCAACTTTGGTTAAAATCTTCATTTTTTCATCACAGATATGCCCAAGGTGCGCAAAAGTGCTGGAAACGGTGAGATAAGCCTATTTTTGCAACAATGGTTAAAATCTTCAATTTTTAATCACAGATGTGTCCAAGATGCACAAAAGCGCTGGAAACGGTGAAATAAGCCTATTTTTGCAACTTTGGTTAAAATCTTCAATTTTTCATCACAGATGTGCCCAAGATGCACAAAAGCGCTGGAAACGGTGAGATAAGCCTATTTTTGCAACTTTGGTTAAAATCTTAAATTTTTCATCACAGATGTGCCCAAGATGCACAAAAGCGCTGGAAACGGTGAGATAAGCCTATTTTTGCAACTTTGGTTAAAATCTTCAATTTTTCATCACAGATGTGCCCAAGATGCACAAAAGCGCTGGAAACGGTGAGATAAGCCTATTTTTGCAACTTTGGTTAAAATCTTAAATTTTTCATCACAGATGTGCCCAAGGTGCGCAAAAGTGCTGGAAACGGTGAGATAAGCCTAATTTTGCAACAATGTTTAAGGTTTGGAGGTTTCATATACTAAAGTTGAAAATCAGTGGTTTGACTGCCATAATGAAATAGGGTCACTAATCAACGTGTTTTCTCAAAAGGCCTTCAGTCAAATTCCTTGATACTTAAAATGCATACAGTGGATTATAATAATGAAAAAGGATAATTTGAAATCTTGGTTTCAACTCTAAAGGAACTCTTTAAAAAAAAGATTTTAAGTTTTGGAAACCCCAATGAAAAAGTAGCAACTGCACGGTTTCTACTGTCAGATTGGCTCTAAGTGCCAAAAAGTGCTGGAAACGGGGAGATAAGCCTATTTTTGCAACTTTGGTTAAAATCTTCAATTTTTCATCACAGATGTGCCCAAGATGCGCAAAAGCGCTGGAAACGGTGAGATAAGCCTATTTTTGCAACTTTGGTTAAAATCTTCAATTTTTCATCACAGATGTGCCCAAGATGCGCAAAAGCGCTGGAAACGGTGAGATAAGCCTATTTTTGCAACTTTGGTTAAAATCTTCAATTTTTCATCACAGATGTGCCCAAGATGCCCAAAAGCGCTGGAAACGGTGAGATAAGCCTATTTTTGCAACTTTGGTTAAAATCTTCAATTTTTCATCACAGATGTGCCCAAGATGCCCAAAAGCGCTGGAAACGGTGAGATAAGCCTATTTTTGCAACTTTGGTTAAAATCTTCAATTTTTCATCACAGATGTGCCCAAGATGCCCAAAAGCGCTGGAAACGGTGAGATAAGCCTATTTTTGCAACTTTGGTTAAAATCTTCATTTTTTCATCACAGATATGCCCAAGGTGCACAAAAGCGCTGGAAACGGTGAGATAAGCCTAATTTTGCAACAATGTTTAAGGTTTGGAGGTTTCATAGACTAAAGTTGAAAATCAGTGGTTTGACTGCCATAATGAAATAGGGTCACTAATCAACGTGTTTTCTCAAAAGGCCTTCAGTCAAATTCCTTGATACTTAAAATGCATACAGTGGATTATAATAATGAAAAAGGATAATTTGAAATCTTGGTTTCAACTCTAAAGGAACTCTTTAAAAAAAAGATTTTAAGTTTTGGAAACCCCAATGAAAAAGTAGCAACTGCACGGTTTCTACTGTCAGATTGGCTCTAAGTGCCAAAAAGTGCTGGAAACGGGGAGATAAGCATATTTTTGCAACTTTGGTTAAAATCTTAAATTTTTCATCACAGATGTGCCCAAGATGCACAAAAGCGCAGGAAACGGTGAGATAAGCCTATTTTTGCAACTTTGGTTAAAATCTTAAATTTTTCATCACAGATGTGCCCAAGATGCGCAAAAGCGCTGGAAACGGTGAGATAAGCCTATTTTTGCAACTTTGGTTAAAATCTTCAATTTTTCATCACAGATGTGCCCAAGATGCGCAAAAGCGCTGGAAACGGTGAGATAAGCCTATTTTTGCAACTTTGGTTAAAATCTTCATTTTTTCATCACAGATATGCCCAAGGTGCACAAAAGTGCTGGAAACGGTGAGATAAGCCTAATTTTGCAACAATGTTTAAGGTTTGGAGGTTTCATAGACTAAAGTTGAAAATCAGTGGTTTGACTGCCATAATGAAATAGGGTCACTAATCAACGTGTTTTCTCAAAAGGCCTTCAGTCAAATTCCTTGATACTTAAAATGCATACAGTGGATTATAATAATGAAAAAGGATAATTTGAAATCTTGGTTTCAACTCTAAAGGAACTCTTTAAAAAAAAGATTTTAAGTTTTGGAAACCCCAATGAAAAAGTAGCAACTGCACGGTTTCTACTGTCAGATTGGCTCTAAGTGCCAAAAAGTGCTGGAAACGGGGAGATAAGCCTATTTTTGCAACTTTGGTTAAAATCTTCAATTTTTCATCACAGATGTGCCCAAGATGCGCAAAAGCGCTGGAAACGGTGAGATAAGCCTATTTTTGCAACTTTGGTTAAAATCTTCAATTTTTCATCACAGATGTGCCCAAGATGCGCAAAAGCGCTGGAAACGGTGAGATAAGCCTATTTTTGCAACTTTGGTTAAAATCTTCAATTTTTCATCACAGATGTGCCCAAGATGCCCAAAAGCGCTGGAAACGGTGAGATAAGCCTAATTTTGCAACAATGTTTAAGGTTTGGAGGTTTCATAGACTAAAGTTGAAAATCAGTGGTTTGACTGCCATAATGAAATAGGGTCACTAATCAACGTGTTTTCTCAAAAGGCCTTCAGTCAAATTCCTTGATACTTAAAATGCATACAGTGGATTATAATAATGAAAAAGGATAATTTGAAATCTTGGTTTCAACTCTAAAGGAACTCTTTAAAAAAAAGATTTTAAGTTTTGGAAACCCCAATGAAAAAGTAGCAACTGCACGGTTTCTACTGTCAGATTGGCTCTAAGTGCCAAAAAGTGCTGGAAACGGGGAGATAAGCCTATTTTTGCAACTTTGGTTAAAATCTTCAATTTTTCATCACAGATGTGCCCAAGATGCGCAAAAGCGCTGGAAACGGTGAGATAAGCCTATTTTTGCAACTTTGGTTAAAATCTTCAATTTTTCATCACAGATGTGCCCAAGATGCGCAAAAGCGCTGGAAACGGTGAGATAAGCCTATTTTTGCAACTTTGGTTAAAATCTTAAATTTTTCATCACAGATGTGCCCAAGATGCGCAAAAGCGCTGGAAACGGTGAGATAAGCCTATTTTTGCAACTTTGGTTAAAATCTTAAATTTTTCATCACAGATGTGCCCAAGATGCCCAAAAGCGCTGGAAACGGTGAGATAAGCCTATTTTTGCAACTTTGGTTAAAATCTTAAATTTTTCATCACAGATGTGCCCAAGATGCACAAAAGCGCTGGAAACGGTGAGATAAGCCTATTTTTGCAACTTTGGTTAAAATCTTCAATTTTTCATCACAGATGTGCCCAAGATGCACAAAAGCGCTGGAAACGGTGAGATAAGCCTATTTTTGCAACTTTGGTTAAAATCTTAAATTTTTCATCACAGATGTGCCCAAGGTGCGCAAAAGTGCTGGAAACGGTGAGATAAGCCTAATTTTGCAACAATGTTTAAGGTTTGGAGGTTTCATATACTAAAGTTGAAAATCAGTGGTTTGACTGCCATAATGAAATAGGGTCACTAATCAACGTGTTTTCTCAAAAGGCCTTCAGTCAAATTCCTTGATACTTAAAATGCATACAGTGGATTATAATAATGAAAAAGGATAATTTGAAATCTTGGTTTCAACTCTAAAGGAACTCTTTAAAAAAAAGATTTTAAGTTTTGGAAACCCCAATGAAAAAGTAGCAACTGCACGGTTTCTACTGTCAGATTGGCTCTAAGTGCCAAAAAGTGCTGGAAATGGGGAGATAAGCCTATTTTTGCAACAATGGTTAAAATCTTCAATTTTTCATCACAGATGTGCCCAAGATGCACAAAAGCGCTTTAAATGGTGAGATAAGCCTTTTTTTGCAACTTTGGTTAAAATCTTCAATTTTTCATCACAGATGTGCCCAAGATGCGCAAAAGCGCTGAAAACGGTGAGATAAGCCTATTTTTGCAACTTTGGTTAAAATCTTAAATTTTTCATCACAGATGTGCCCAAGATGCGCAAAAGCGCTGGAAACGGTGAGATAAGCCTATTTTTGCAACTTTGGTTAAAATCTTCAATTTTTCATCACAGATGTGCCCAAGATGCGCAAAAGCGCTGGAAACGGTGAGATAAGCCTATTTTTGCAACTTTGGTTAAAATCTTCATTTTTTCATCACAGATATGCCCAAGGTGCGCAAAAGTGCTGGAAACGGTGAGATAAGCCTATTTTTGCAACAATGGTTAAAATCTTCAATTTTTAATCACAGATGTGTCCAAGATGCACAAAAGCGCTGGAAACGGTGAAATAAGCCTATTTTTGCAACTTTGGTTAAAATCTTCAATTTTTCATCACAGATGTGCCCAAGATGCACAAAAGCGCTGGAAACGGTGAGATAAGCCTATTTTTGCAACTTTGGTTAAAATCTTAAATTTTTCATCACAGATGTGCCCAAGATGCACAAAAGCGCTGGAAACGGTGAGATAAGCCTATTTTTGCAACTTTGGTTAAAATCTTCAATTTTTCATCACAGATGTGCCCAAGATGCACAAAAGCGCTGGAAACGGTGAGATAAGCCTATTTTTGCAACTTTGGTTAAAATCTTAAATTTTTCATCACAGATGTGCCCAAGGTGCGCAAAAGTGCTGGAAACGGTGAGATAAGCCTAATTTTGCAACAATGTTTAAGGTTTGGAGGTTTCATATACTAAAGTTGAAAATCAGTGGTTTGACTGCCATAATGAAATAGGGTCACTAATCAACGTGTTTTCTCAAAAGGCCTTCAGTCAAATTCCTTGATACTTAAAATGCATACAGTGGATTATAATAATGAAAAAGGATAATTTGAAATCTTGGTTTCAACTCTAAAGGAACTCTTTAAAAAAAAGATTTTAAGTTTTGGAAACCCCAATGAAAAAGTAGCAACTGCACGGTTTCTACTGTCAGATTGGCTCTAAGTGCCAAAAAGTGCTGGAAACGGGGAGATAAGCCTATTTTTGCAACTTTGGTTAAAATCTTCAATTTTTCATCACAGATGTGCCCAAGATGCGCAAAAGCGCTGGAAACGGTGAGATAAGCCTATTTTTGCAACTTTGGTTAAAATCTTCAATTTTTCATCACAGATGTGCCCAAGATGCGCAAAAGCGCTGGAAACGGTGAGATAAGCCTATTTTTGCAACTTTGGTTAAAATCTTCAATTTTTCATCACAGATGTGCCCAAGATGCGCAAAAGCGCTGGAAACGGTGAGATAAGCCTATTTTTGCAACTTTGGTTAAAATCTTCAATTTTTCATCACAGATGTGCCCAAGATGCCCAAAAGCGCTGGAAACGGTGAGATAAGCCTATTTTTGCAACTTTGGTTAAAATCTTCAATTTTTCATCACAGATGTGCCCAAGATGCCCAAAAGCGCTGGAAACGGTGAGATAAGCCTATTTTTGCAACTTTGGTTAAAATCTTCAATTTTTCATCACAGATGTGCCCAAGATGCCCAAAAGCGCTGGAAACGGTGAGATAAGCCTATTTTTGCAACTTTGGTTAAAATCTTCATTTTTTCATCACAGATATGCCCAAGGTGCACAAAAGTGCTGGAAACGGTGAGATAAGCCTAATTTTGCAACAATGTTTAAGGTTTGGAGGTTTCATAGACTAAAGTTGAAAATCAGTGGTTTGACTGCCATAATGAAATAGGGTCACTAATCAACGTGTTTTCTCAAAAGGCCTTCAGTCAAATTCCTTGATACTTAAAATGCATACAGTGGATTATAATAATGAAAAAGGATAATTTGAAATCTTGGTTTCAACTCTAAAGGAACTCTTTAAAAAAAAGATTTTAAGTTTTGGAAACCCCAATGAAAAAGTAGCAACTGCACGGTTTCTACTGTCAGATTGGCTCTAAGTGCCAAAAAGTGCTGGAAACGGGGAGATAAGCATATTTTTGCAACTTTGGTTAAAATCTTAAATTTTTCATCACAGATGTGCCCAAGATGCACAAAAGCGCAGGAAACGGTGAGATAAGCCTATTTTTGCAACTTTGGTTAAAATCTTAAATTTTTCATCACAGATGTGCCCAAGATGCGCAAAAGCGCTGGAAACGGTGAGATAAGCCTATTTTTGCAACTTTGGTTAAAATCTTCAATTTTTCATCACAGATGTGCCCAAGATGCGCAAAAGCGCTGGAAACGGTGAGATAAGCCTATTTTTGCAACTTTGGTTAAAATCTTCATTTTTTCATCACAGATATGCCCAAGGTGCACAAAAGTGCTGGAAACGGTGAGATAAGCCTAATTTTGCAACAATGTTTAAGGTTTGGAGGTTTCATAGACTAAAGTTGAAAATCAGTGGTTTGACTGCCATAATGAAATAGGGTCACTAATCAACGTGTTTTCTCAAAAGGCCTTCAGTCAAATTCCTTGATACTTAAAATGCATACAGTGGATTATAATAATGAAAAAGGATAATTTGAAATCTTGGTTTCAACTCTAAAGGAACTCTTTAAAAAAAAGATTTTAAGTTTTGGAAACCCCAATGAAAAAGTAGCAACTGCACGGTTTCTACTGTCAGATTGGCTCTAAGTGCCAAAAAGTGCTGGAAACGGGGAGATAAGCCTATTTTTGCAACTTTGGTTAAAATCTTCAATTTTTCATCACAGATGTGCCCAAGATGCGCAAAAGCGCTGGAAACGGTGAGATAAGCCTATTTTTGCAACTTTGGTTAAAATCTTCAATTTTTCATCACAGATGTGCCCAAGATGCGCAAAAGCGCTGGAAACGGTGAGATAAGCCTATTTTTGCAACTTTGGTTAAAATCTTCAATTTTTCATCACAGATGTGCCCAAGATGCCCAAAAGCGCTGGAAACGGTGAGATAAGCCTATTTTTGCAACTTTGGTTAAAATCTTCAATTTTTCATCACAGATGTGCCCAAGATGCCCAAAAGCGCTGGAAACGGTGAGATAAGCCTAATTTTGCAACAATGTTTAAGGTTTGGAGGTTTCATAGACTAAAGTTGAAAATCAGTGGTTTGACTGCCATAATGAAATAGGGTCACTAATCAACGTGTTTTCTCAAAAGGCCTTCAGTCAAATTCCTTGATACTTAAAATGCATACAGTGGATTATAATAATGAAAAAGGATAATTTGAAATCTTGGTTTCAACTCTAAAGGAACTCTTTAAAAAAAAGATTTTAAGTTTTGGAAACCCCAATGAAAAAGTAGCAACTGCACGGTTTCTACTGTCAGATTGGCTCTAAGTGCCAAAAAGTGCTGGAAACGGGGAGATAAGCATATTTTTGCAACTTTGTTTAAAATCTTAAATTTTTCATCACAGATGTGCCCAAGATGCACAAAAGCGCAGGAAACGGTGAGATAAGCCTATTTTTGCAACTTTGGTTAAAATCTTAAATTTTTCATCACAGATGTGCCCAAGATGCGCAAAAGCGCTGGAAACGGTGAGATAAGCCTATTTTTGCAACTTTGGTTAAAATCTTCATTTTTTCATCACAGATATGCCCAAGGTGCACAAAAGTGCTGGAAACGGTGAGATAAGCCTAATTTTGCAACAATGTTTAAGGTTTGGAGGTTTCATAGACTAAAGTTGAAAATCAGTGGTTTGACTGCCATAATGAAATAGGGTCACTAATCAACGTGTTTTCTCAAAAGGCCTTCAGTCAAATTCCTTGATACTTAAAATGCATACAGTGGATTATAATAATGAAAAAGGATAATTTGAAATCTTGGTTTCAACTCTAAAGGAACTCTTTAAAAAAAAGATTTTAAGTTTTGGAAACCCCAATGAAAAAGTAGCAACTGCACGGTTTCTACTGTCAGATTGGCTCTAAGTGCCAAAAAGTGCTGGAAACGGGGAGATAAGCCTATTTTTGCAACTTTGGTTAAAATCTTCAATTTTTCATCACAGATGTGCCCAAGATGCGCAAAAGCGCTGGAAACGGTGAGATAAGCCTATTTTTGCAACTTTGGTTAAAATCTTCAATTTTTCATCACAGATGTGCCCAAGATGCGCAAAAGCGCTGGAAACGGTGAGATAAGCCTATTTTTGCAACTTTGGTTAAAATCTTAAATTTTTCATCACAGATGTGCCCAAGATGCGCAAAAGCGCTGGAAACGGTGAGATAAGCCTATTTTTGCAACTTTGGTTAAAATCTTCAATTTTTCATCACAGATGTGCCCAAGATGCCCAAAAGCGCTGGAAACGGTGAGATAAGCCTATTTTTGCAACTTTGGTTAAAATCTTCAATTTTTCATCACAGATGTGCCCAAGATGCCCAAAAGCGCTGGAAACGGTGAGATAAGCCTATTTTTGCAACTTTGGTTAAAATCTTCAATTTTTCATCACAGATGTGCCCAAGATGCCCAAAAGCGCTGGAAACGGTGAGATAAGCCTATTTTTGCAACTTTGGTTAAAATCTTCATTTTTTCATCACAGATATGCCCAAGGTGCACAAAAGTGCTGGAAACGGTGAGATAAGCCTAATTTTGCAACAATGTTTAAGGTTTGGAGGTTTCATAGACTAAAGTTGAAAATCAGTGGTTTGACTGCCATAATGAAATAGGGTCACTAATCAACGTGTTTTCTCAAAAGGCCTTCAGTCAAATTCCTTGATACTTAAAATGCATACAGTGGATTATAATAATGAAAAAGGATAATTTGAAATCTTGGTTTCAACTCTAAAGGAACTCTTTAAAAAAAAGATTTTAAGTTTTGGAAACCCCAATGAAAAAGTAGCAACTGCACGGTTTCTACTGTCAGATTGGCTCTAAGTGCCAAAAAGTGCTGGAAACGGGGAGATAAGCCTATTTTTGCAACTTTGGTTAAAATCTTCAATTTTTCATCACAGATGTGCCCAAGATGCGCAAAAGCGCTGGAAACGGTGAGATAAGCCTATTTTTGCAACTGTGGTTAAAATCTTCAATTTTTCATCACAGATGTGCCCAAGATGCGCAAAAGCGCTGGAAACGGTGAGATAAGCCTATTTTTGCAACTTTGGTTAAAATCTTAAATTTTTCATCACAGATGTGCCCAAGATGCGCAAAAGCGCTGGAAACGGTGAGATAAGCCTATTTTTGCAACTTTGGTTAAAATCTTCAATTTTTCATCACAGATGTGCCCAAGATGCCCAAAAGCGCTGGAAACGGTGAGATAAGCCTATTTTTGCAACTTTGGTTAAAATCTTCAATTTTTCATCACAGATGTGCCCAAGATGCCCAAATGCGCTGGAAACGGTGAGATAAGCCTATTTTTGCAACTTTGGTTAAAATCTTCATTTTTTCATCACAGATATGCCCAAGGTGCACAAAAGTGCTGGAAACGGTGAGATAAGCCTAATTTTGCAACAATGTTTAAGGTTTGGAGGTTTCATAGACTAAAGTTGAAAATCAGTGGTTTGACTGCCATAATGAAATAGGGTCACTAATCAACGTGTTTTCTCAAAAGGCCTTCAGTCAAATTCCTTGATACTTAAAATGCATACAGTGGATTATAATAATGAAAAAGGATAATTTGAAATCTTGGTTTCAACTCTAAAGGAACTCTTTAAAAAAAAGATTTTAAGTTTTGGAAACCCCAATGAAAAAGTAGCAACTGCACGGTTTCTACTGTCAGATTGGCTCTAAGTGCCAAAAAGAGCTGGAAACGGGGAGATAAGCCTATTTTTGCAACTTTGGTTAAAATCTTCAATTTTTCATCACAGATGTGCCCAAGATGCGCAAAAGCGCTGGAAACGGTGAGATAAGCCTATTTTTGCAACTGTGGTTAAAATCTTCAATTTTTCATCACAGATGTGCCCAAGATGCGCAAAAGCGCTGGAAACGGTGAGATAAGCCTATTTTTGCAACTTTGGTTAAAATCTTAAATTTTTCATCACAGATGTGCCCAAGATGCGCAAAAGCGCTGGAAACGGTGAGATAAGCCTATTTTTGCAACTTTGGTTAAAATCTTCAATTTTTCATCACAGATGTGCCCAAGATGCCCAAAAGCGCTGGAAACGGTGAGATAAGCCTATTTTTGCAACTTTGGTTAAAATCTTCAATTTTTCATCACAGATGTGCCCAAGATGCCCAAAAGCGCTGGAAACGGTGAGATAAGCCTATTTTTGCAACTTTGGTTAAAATCTTCAATTTTTCATCACAGATGTGCCCAAGATGCCCAAATGCGCTGGAAACGGTGAGATAAGCCTATTTTTGCAACTTTGGTTAAAATCTTCATTTTTTCATCACAGATATGCCCAAGGTGCACAAAAGTGCTGGAAACGGTGAGATAAGCCTAATTTTGCAACAATGTTTAAGGTTTGGAGGTTTCATAGACTAAAGTTGAAAATCAGTGGTTTGACTGCCATAATGAAATAGGGTCACTAATCAACGTGTTTTCTCAAAAGGCCTTCAGTCAAATTCCTTGATACTTAAAATGCATACAGTGGATTATAATAATGAAAAAGGATAATTTGAAATCTTGGTTTCAACTCTAAAGGAACTCTTTAAAAAAAAGATTTTAAGTTTTGGAAACCCCAATGAAAAAGTAGCAACTGCACGGTTTCTACTGTCAGATTGGCTCTAAGTGCCAAAAAGTGCTGGAAACGGGGAGATAAGCCTATTTTTGCAACTTTGGTTAAAATCTTCAATTTTTCATCACAGATGTGCCCAAGATGCCCAAAAGCGCTGGAAACGGTGAGATAAGCCTATTTTTGCAACTTTGGTTAAAATCTTCAATTTTTCATCACAGATGTGCCCAAGATGCCCAAAAGCGCTGGAAACGGTGAGATAAGCCTATTTTTGCAACTTTGGTTAAAATCTTCAATTTTTCATCACAGATGTGCCCAAGATGCCCAAATGCGCTGGAAACGGTGAGATAAGCCTATTTTTGCAACTTTGGTTAAAATCTTCATTTTTTCATCACAGATATGCCCAAGGTGCACAAAAGTGCTGGAAACGGTGAGATAAGCCTAATTTTGCAACAATGTTTAAGGTTTGGAGGTTTCATAGACTAAAGTTGAAAATCAGTGGTTTGACTGCCATAATGAAATAGGGTCACTAATCAACGTGTTTTCTCAAAAGGCCTTCAGTCAAATTCCTTGATACTTAAAATGCATACAGTGGATTATAATAATGAAAAAGGATAATTTGAAATCTTGGTTTCAACTCTAAAGGAACTCTTTAAAAAAAAGATTTTAAGTTTTGGAAACCCCAATGAAAAAGTAGCAACTGCACGGTTTCTACTGTCAGATTGGCTCTAAGTGCCAAAAAGTGCTGGAAACGGGGAGATAAGCCTATTTTTGCAACTTTGGTTAAAATCTTCAATTTTTCATCACAGATGTGCCCAAGATGCGCAAAAGCGCTGGAAACGGTGAGATAAGCCTATTTTTGCAACTTTGGTTAAAATCTTCAATTTTTCATCACAGATGTGCCCAAGATGCGCAAAAGCGCTGGAAACGGTGAGATAAGCCTATTTTTGCAACTTTGGTTAAAATCTTCAATTTTTCATCACAGATGTGCCCAAGATGCGCAAAAGCGCTGGAAACGGTGAGATAAGCCTATTTTTGCAACTTTGGTTAAAATCTTCAATTTTTCATCACAGATGTGCCCAAGATGCCCAAAAGCGCTGGAAACGGTGAGATAAGCCTAATTTTGCAACAATGTTTAAGGTTTGGAGGTTTCATAGACTAAAGTTGAAAATCAGTGGTTTGACTGCCATAATGAAATAGGGTCACTAATCAACGTGTTTTCTCAAAAGGCCTTCAGTCAAATTCCTTGATACTTAAAATGCATACAGTGGATTATAATAATGAAAAAGGATAATTTGAAATCTTGGTTTCAACTCTAAAGGAACTCTTTAAAAAAAAGATTTTAAGTTTTGGAAACCCCAATGAAAAAGTAGCAACTGCACGGTTTCTACTGTCAGATTGGCTCTAAGTGCCAAAAAGTGCTGGAAACGGGGAGATAAGCATATTTTTGCAACTTTGTTTAAAATCTTAAATTTTTCATCACAGATGTGCCCAAGATGCACAAAAGCGCAGGAAACGGTGAGATAAGCCTATTTTTGCAACTTTGGTTAAAATCTTAAATTTTTCATCACAGATGTGCCCAAGATGCGCAAAAGCGCTGGAAACGGTGAGATAAGCCTATTTTTGCAACTTTGGTTAAAATCTTCAATTTTTCATCACAGATGTGCCCAAGATGCGCAAAAGCGCTGGAAACGGTGAGATAAGCCTATTTTTGCAACTTTGGTTAAAATCTTCATTTTTTCATCACAGATATGCCCAAGGTGCACAAAAGTGCTGGAAACGGTGAGATAAGCCTAATTTTGCAACAATGTTTAAGGTTTGGAGGTTTCATAGACTAAAGTTGAAAATCAGTGGTTTGACTGCCATAATGAAATAGGGTCACTAATCAACGTGTTTTCTCAAAAGGCCTTCAGTCAAATTCCTTGATACTTAAAATGCATACAGTGGATTATAATAATGAAAAAGGATAATTTGAAATCTTGGTTTCAACTCTAAAGGAACTCTTTAAAAAAAAGATTTTAAGTTTTGGAAACCCCAATGAAAAAGTAGCAACTGCACGGTTTCTACTGTCAGATTGGCTCTAAGTGCCAAAAAGTGCTGGAAACGGGGAGATAAGCCTATTTTTGCAACTTTGGTTAAAATCTTCAATTTTTCATCACAGATGTGCCCAAGATGCGCAAAAGCGCTGGAAACGGTGAGATAAGCCTATTTTTGCAACTTTGGTTAAAATCTTCAATTTTTCATCACAGATGTGCCCAAGATGCGCAAAAGCGCTGGAAACGGTGAGATAAGCCTATTTTTGCAACTTTGGTTAAAATCTTAAATTTTTCATCACAGATGTGCCCAAGATGCGCAAAAGCGCTGGAAACGGTGAGATAAGCCTATTTTTGCAACTTTGGTTAAAATCTTCAATTTTTCATCACAGATGTGCCCAAGATGCCCAAAAGCGCTGGAAACGGTGAGATAAGCCTATTTTTGCAACTTTGGTTAAAATCTTCAATTTTTCATCACAGATGTGCCCAAGATGCCCAAAAGCGCTGGAAACGGTGAGATAAGCCTATTTTTGCAACTTTGGTTAAAATCTTCAATTTTTCATCACAGATGTGCCCAAGATGCCCAAAAGCGCTGGAAACGGTGAGATAAGCCTATTTTTGCAACTTTGGTTAAAATCTTCATTTTTTCATCACAGATATGCCCAAGGTGCACAAAAGTGCTGGAAACGGTGAGATAAGCCTAATTTTGCAACAATGTTTAAGGTTTGGAGGTTTCATAGACTAAAGTTGAAAATCAGTGGTTTGACTGCCATAATGAAATAGGGTCACTAATCAACGTGTTTTCTCAAAAGGCCTTCAGTCAAATTCCTTGATACTTAAAATGCATACAGTGGATTATAATAATGAAAAAGGATAATTTGAAATCTTGGTTTCAACTCTAAAGGAACTCTTTAAAAAAAAGATTTTAAGTTTTGGAAACCCCAATGAAAAAGTAGCAACTGCACGGTTTCTACTGTCAGATTGGCTCTAAGTGCCAAAAAGTGCTGGAAACGGGGAGATAAGCCTATTTTTGCAACTTTGGTTAAAATCTTCAATTTTTCATCACAGATGTGCCCAAGATGCGCAAAAGCGCTGGAAACGGTGAGATAAGCCTATTTTTGCAACTGTGGTTAAAATCTTCAATTTTTCATCACAGATGTGCCCAAGATGCGCAAAAGCGCTGGAAACGGTGAGATAAGCCTATTTTTGCAACTTTGGTTAAAATCTTAAATTTTTCATCACAGATGTGCCCAAGATGCGCAAAAGCGCTGGAAACGGTGAGATAAGCCTATTTTTGCAACTTTGGTTAAAATCTTCAATTTTTCATCACAGATGTGCCCAAGATGCCCAAAAGCGCTGGAAACGGTGAGATAAGCCTATTTTTGCAACTTTGGTTAAAATCTTCAATTTTTCATCACAGATGTGCCCAAGATGCCCAAAAGCGCTGGAAACGGTGAGATAAGCCTATTTTTGCAACTTTGGTTAAAATCTTCAATTTTTCATCACAGATGTGCCCAAGATGCCCAAATGCGCTGGAAACGGTGAGATAAGCCTATTTTTGCAACTTTGGTTAAAATCTTCATTTTTTCATCACAGATGTGCCCAAGGTGCACAAAAGTGCTGGAAACGGTGAGATAAGCCTAATTTTGCAACAATGTTTAAGGTTTGGAGGTTTCATAGACTAAAGTTGAAAATCAGTGGTTTGACTGCCATAATGAAATAGGGTCACTAATCAACGTGTTTTCTCAAAAGGCCTTCAGTCAAATTCCTTGATACTTAAAATGCATACAGTGGATTATAATAATGAAAAAGGATAATTTGAAATCTTGGTTTCAACTCTAAAGGAACTCTTTAAAAAAAAGATTTTAAGTTTTGGAAACCCCAATGAAAAAGTAGCAACTGCACGGTTTCTACTGTCAGATTGGCTCTAAGTGCCAAAAAGAGCTGGAAACGGGGAGATAAGCCTATTTTTGCAACTTTGGTTAAAATCTTCAATTTTTCATCACAGATGTGCCCAAGATGCGCAAAAGCGCTGGAAACGGTGAGATAAGCCTATTTTTGCAACTGTGGTTAAAATCTTCAATTTTTCATCACAGATGTGCCCAAGATGCGCAAAAGCGCTGGAAACGGTGAGATAAGCCTATTTTTGCAACTTTGGTTAAAATCTTAAATTTTTCATCACAGATGTGCCCAAGATGCGCAAAAGCGCTGGAAACGGTGAGATAAGCCTATTTTTGCAACTTTGGTTAAAATCTTCAATTTTTCATCACAGATGTGCCCAAGATGCCCAAAAGCGCTGGAAACGGTGAGATAAGCCTATTTTTGCAACTTTGGTTAAAATCTTCAATTTTTCATCACAGATGTGCCCAAGATGCCCAAAAGCGCTGGAAACGGTGAGATAAGCCTATTTTTGCAACTTTGGTTAAAATCTTCAATTTTTCATCACAGATGTGCCCAAGATGCCCAAATGCGCTGGAAACGGTGAGATAAGCCTATTTTTGCAACTTTGGTTAAAATCTTCATTTTTTCATCACAGATATGCCCAAGGTGCACAAAAGTGCTGGAAACGGTGAGATAAGCCTAATTTTGCAACAATGTTTAAGGTTTGGAGGTTTCATAGACTAAAGTTGAAAATCAGTGGTTTGACTGCCATAATGAAATAGGGTCACTAATCAACGTGTTTTCTCAAAAGGCCTTCAGTCAAATTCCTTGATACTTAAAATGCATACAGTGGATTATAATAATGAAAAAGGATAATTTGAAATCTTGGTTTCAACTCTAAAGGAACTCTTTAAAAAAAAGATTTTAAGTTTTGGAAACCCCAATGAAAAAGTAGCAACTGCACGGTTTCTACTGTCAGATTGGCTCTAAGTGCCAAAAAGTGCTGGAAACGGGGAGATAAGCCTATTTTTGCAACTTTGGTTAAAATCTTCAATTTTTCATCACAGATGTGCCCAAGATGCGCAAAAGCGCTGGAAACGGTGAGATAAGCCTATTTTTGCAACTTTGGTTAAAATCTTCAATTTTTCATCACAGATGTGCCCAAGATGCGCAAAAGCGCTGGAAACGGTGAGATAAGCCTATTTTTGCAACTTTGGTTAAAATCTTAAATTTTTCATCACAGATGTGCCCAAGATGCGCAAAAGCGCTGGAAACGGTGAGATAAGCCTATTTTTGCAACTTTGGTTAAAATCTTAAATTTTTCATCACAGATGTGCCCAAGATGCCCAAAAGCGCTGGAAACGGTGAGATAAGCCTATTTTTGCAACTTTGGTTAAAATCTTAAATTTTTCATCACAGATGTGCCCAAGATGCACAAAAGCGCTGGAAACGGTGAGATAAGCCTATTTTTGCAACTTTGGTTAAAATCTTCAATTTTTCATCACAGATGTGCCCAAGATGCACAAAAGCGCTGGAAACGGTGAGATAAGCCTATTTTTGCAACTTTGGTTAAAATCTTAAATTTTTCATCACAGATGTGCCCAAGGTGCGCAAAAGTGCTGGAAACGGTGAGATAAGCCTAATTTTGCAACAATGTTTAAGGTTTGGAGGTTTCATATACTAAAGTTGAAAATCAGTGGTTTGACTGCCATAATGAAATAGGGTCACTAATCAACGTGTTTTCTCAAAAGGCCTTCAGTCAAATTCCTTGATACTTAAAATGCATACAGTGGATTATAATAATGAAAAAGGATAATTTGAAATCTTGGTTTCAACTCTAAAGGAACTCTTTAAAAAAAAGATTTTAAGTTTTGGAAACCCCAATGAAAAAGTAGCAACTGCACGGTTTCTACTGTCAGATTGGCTCTAAGTGCCAAAAAGTGCTGGAAATGGGGAGATAAGCCTATTTTTGCAACAATGGTTAAAATCTTCAATTTTTCATCACAGATGTGCCCAAGATGCGCAAAAGCGCTGGAAACGGTGAGATAAGCCTATTTTTGCAACTTTGGTTAAAATCTTCAATTTTTCATCACAGATGTGCCCAAGATGCGCAAAAGCGCTGGAAACGGTGAGATAAGCCTATTTTTGCAACTTTGGTTAAAATCTTAAATTTTTCATCACAGATGTGCCCAAGATGCGCAAAAGCGCTGGAAACGGTGAGATAAGCCTATTTTTGCAACTTTGGTTAAAATCTTAAATTTTTCATCACAGATGTGCCCAAGATGCCCAAAAGCGCTGGAAACGGTGAGATAAGCCTATTTTTGCAACTTTGGTTAAAATCTTAAATTTTTCATCACAGATGTGCCCAAGATGCACAAAAGCGCTGGAAACGGTGAGATAAGCCTATTTTTGCAACTTTGGTTAAAATCTTCAATTTTTCATCACAGATGTGCCCAAGATGCACAAAAGCGCTGGAAACGGTGAGATAAGCCTATTTTTGCAACTTTGGTTAAAATCTTCAATTTTTCATCACAGATGTGCCCAAGGTGCGCAAAAGTGCTGGAAACGGTGAGATAAGCCTAATTTTGCAACAATGTTTAAGGTTTGGAGGTTTCATATACTAAAGTTGAAAATCAGTGGTTTGACTGCCATAATGAAATAGGGTCACTAATCAACGTGTTTTCTCAAAAGGCCTTCAGTCAAATTCCTTGATACTTAAAATGCATACAGTGGATTATAATAATGAAAAAGGATAATTTGAAATCTTGGTTTCAACTCTAAAGGAACTCTTTAAAAAAAAGATTTTAAGTTTTGGAAACCCCAATGAAAAAGTAGCAACTGCACGGTTTCTACTGTCAGATTGGCTCTAAGTGCCAAAAAGTGCTGGAAATGGGGAGATAAGCCTATTTTTGCAACAATGGTTAAAATCTTCAATTTTTCATCACAGATGTGCCCAAGATGCACAAAAGCGCTTTAAATGGTGAGATAAGCCTTTTTTTGCAACTTTGGTTAAAATCTTCAATTTTTCATCACAGATGTGCCCAAGATGCGCAAAAGCGCTGAAAACGGTGAGATAAGCCTATTTTTGCAACTTTGGTTAAAATCTTAAATTTTTCATCACAGATGTGCCCAAGATGCGCAAAAGCGCTGGAAACGGTGAGATAAGCCTATTTTTGCAACTTTGGTTAAAATCTTCAATTTTTCATCACAGATGTGCCCAAGATGCGCAAAAGCGCTGGAAACGGTGAGATAAGCCTATTTTTGCAACTTTGGTTAAAATCTTCATTTTTTCATCACAGATATGCCCAAGGTGCGCAAAAGTGCTGGAAACGGTGAGATAAGCCTATTTTTGCAACAATGGTTAAAATCTTCAATTTTTAATCACAGATGTGTCCAAGATGCACAAAAGCGCTGGAAACGGTGAAATAAGCCTATTTTTGCAACTTTGGTTAAAATCTTCAATTTTTCATCACAGATGTGCCCAAGATGCACAAAAGCGCTGGAAACGGTGAGATAAGCCTATTTTTGCAACTTTGGTTAAAATCTTAAATTTTTCATCACAGATGTGCCCAAGATGCACAAAAGCGCTGGAAACGGTGAGATAAGCCTATTTTTGCAACTTTGGTTAAAATCTTCAATTTTTCATCACAGATGTGCCCAAGATGCACAAAAGCGCTGGAAACGGTGAGATAAGCCTATTTTTGCAACTTTGGTTAAAATCTTAAATTTTTCATCACAGATGTGCCCAAGGTGCGCAAAAGTGCTGGAAACGGTGAGATAAGCCTAATTTTGCAACAATGTTTAAGGTTTGGAGGTTTCATATACTAAAGTTGAAAATCAGTGGTTTGACTGCCATAATGAAATAGGGTCACTAATCAACGTGTTTTCTCAAAAGGCCTTCAGTCAAATTCCTTGATACTTAAAATGCATACAGTGGATTATAATAATGAAAAAGGATAATTTGAAATCTTGGTTTCAACTCTAAAGGAACTCTTTAAAAAAAAGATTTTAAGTTTTGGAAACCCCAATGAAAAAGTAGCAACTGCACGGTTTCTACTGTCAGATTGGCTCTAAGTGCCAAAAAGTGCTGGAAACGGGGAGATAAGCCTATTTTTGCAACTTTGGTTAAAATCTTCAATTTTTCATCACAGATGTGCCCAAGATGCGCAAAAGCGCTGGAAACGGTGAGATAAGCCTATTTTTGCAACTTTGGTTAAAATCTTCAATTTTTCATCACAGATGTGCCCAAGATGCGCAAAAGCGCTGGAAACGGTGAGATAAGCCTATTTTTGCAACTTTGGTTAAAATCTTCAATTTTTCATCACAGATGTGCCCAAGATGCCCAAAAGCGCTGGAAACGGTGAGATAAGCCTATTTTTGCAACTTTGGTTAAAATCTTCAATTTTTCATCACAGATGTGCCCAAGATGCCCAAAAGCGCTGGAAACGGTGAGATAAGCCTATTTTTGCAACTTTGGTTAAAATCTTCATTTTTTCATCACAGATATGCCCAAGGTGCACAAAAGTGCTGGAAACGGTGAGATAAGCCTAATTTTGCAACAATGTTTAAGGTTTGGAGGTTTCATAGACTAAAGTTGAAAATCAGTGGTTTGACTGCCATAATGAAATAGGGTCACTAATCAACGTGTTTTCTCAAAAGGCCTTCAGTCAAATTCCTTGATACTTAAAATGCATACAGTGGATTATAATAATGAAAAAGGATAATTTGAAATCTTGGTTTCAACTCTAAAGGAACTCTTTAAAAAAAAGATTTTAAGTTTTGGAAACCCCAATGAAAAAGTAGCAACTGCACGGTTTCTACTGTCAGATTGGCTCTAAGTGCCAAAAAGTGCTGTAAACGGGGAGATAAGCCTATTTTTGCAACTTTGGTTAAAATCTTAAATTTTTCATCACAGATGTGCCCAAGATGCACAAAAGCGCAGGAAACGGTGAGATAAGCCTATTTTTGCAACTTTGGTTAAAATCTTCAATTTTTCATCACAGATGTGCCCAAGATGCACAAAAGCGCTGGAAACGGTGAGATAAGCCTAATTTTGCAACAATGTTTAAGGTTTGGAGGTTTCATAGACTAAAGTTGAAAATCAGTGGTTTGACTGCCATAATGAAATAGGGTCACTAATCAACGTGTTTTCTCAAAAGGCCTTCAGTCAAATTCCTTGATACTTAAAATGCATACAGTGGATTATAATAATGAAAAAGGATAATTTGAAATCTTGGTTTCAACTCTAAAGGAACTCTTTAAAAAAAAGATTTTAAGTTTTGGAAACCCCAATGAAAAAGTAGCAACTGCACGGTTTCTACTGTCAGATTGGCTCTAAGTGCCAAAAAGTGCTGGAAACGGGGAGATAAGCCTATTTTTGCAACTTTGGTTAAAATCTTCAATTTTTCATCACAGATGTGCCCAAGATGCACAAAAGCGCTGGAAACGGTGAGATAAGCCTATTTTTGCAACAATGGTTAAAATCTTCAATTTTTCATCACAGATGTGTCCAAGATGCACAAAAGCGCTGGAAACGGTGAGATAAGCCTATTTTTGCAACTTTGGTTAAAATCTTCAATTTTTCATCACAGATGTGCCCAAGATGCACAAAAGCACTGGAAACGGTGAGATAAGCCTATTTTTGCAACTTTGGTTAAAATCTTCAATTTTTCATCACAGATGTGCCCAAGATGCGCAAAAGCTCTGGAAACGGTGAGATAAGCCTATTTTTGCAACTTTGGTTAAAATCTTCAATTTTTCATCACAGATGTGCCCAAGATGCCCAAAAGCGCTGGAAACGGTGAGATAAGCCTATTTTTGCAACTTTGGTTAAAATCTTCAATTTTTCATCACAGATGTGCCCAAGATGCCCAAAAGCGCTGGAAACGGTGAGATAAGCCTATTTTTGCAACTTTGGTTAAAATCTTCAATTTTTCATCACAGATGTGCCCAAGATGCCCAAAAGCGCTGGAAACGGTGAGATAAGCCTATTTTTGCAACTTTGGTTAAAATCTTCATTTTTTCATCACAGATATGCCCAAGGTGCACAAAAGTGCTGGAAACGGTGAGATAAGCCTAATTTTGCAACAATGTTTAAGGTTTGGAGGTTTCATAGACTAAAGTTGAAAATCAGTGGTTTGACTGCCATAATGAAATAGGGTCACTAATCAACGTGTTTTCTCAAAAGGCCTTCAGTCAAATTCCTTGATACTTAAAATGCATACAGTGGATTATAATAATGAAAAAGGATAATTTGAAATCTTGGTTTCAACTCTAAAGGAACTCTTTAAAAAAAAGATTTTAAGTTTTGGAAACCCCAATGAAAAAAAAGCAACTGCACGGTTTCTACTGTCAGATTGGCTCTAAGTGCCAAAAAGTGCTGGAAATGGGGAGATAAGCCTATTTTTGCAACAATGGTTAAAATCTTCAATTTTTCATCACAGATGTGCCCAAGATGCACAAAAGCGCTTTAAACGGTGAGATAAGCCTTTTTTTGCAACTTTGGTTAAAATCTTCAATTTTTCATCACAGATGTGCCCAAGATGCGCAAAAGCGCTGAAAACGGTGAGATAAGCCTATTTTTGCAACTTTGGTTAAAATCTTAAATTTTTCATCACAGATGTGCCCAAGATGCGCAAAAGCGCTGGAAACGGTGAGATAAGCCTATTTTTGCAACTTTGGTTAAAATCTTCAATTTTTCATCACAGATGTGCCCAAGATGCGCAAAAGCGCTGGAAACGGTGAGATAAGCCTATTTTTGCAACTTTGGTTAAAATCTTCATTTTTTCATCACAGATATGCCCAAGGTGCACAAAAGTGCTGGAAACGGTGAGATAAGCCTAATTTTGCAACAATGTTTAAGGTTTGGAGGTTTCATAGACTAAAGTTGAAAATCAGTGGTTTGACTGCCATAATGAAATAGGGTCACTAATCAACGTGTTTTCTCAAAAGGCCTTCAGTCAAATTCCTTGATACTTAAAATGCATACAGTGGATTATAATAATGAAAAAGGATAATTTGAAATCTTGGTTTCAACTCTAAAGGAACTCTTTAAAAAAAAGATTTTAAGTTTTGGAAACCCCAATGAAAAAGTAGCAACTGCACGGTTTCTACTGTCAGATTGGCTCTAAGTGCCAAAAAGTGCTGGAAACGGGGAGATAAGCCTATTTTTGCAACTTTGGTTAAAATCTTCAATTTTTCATCACAGATGTGCCCAAGATGCGCAAAAGCGCTGGAAACGGTGAGATAAGCCTATTTTTGCAACTTTGGTTAAAATCTTCAATTTTTCATCACAGATGTGCCCAAGATGCGCAAAAGCGCTGGAAACGGTGAGATAAGCCTATTTTTGCAACTTTGGTTAAAATCTTCAATTTTTCATCACAGATGTGCCCAAGATGCCCAAAAGCGCTGGAAACGGTGAGATAAGCCTATTTTTGCAACTTTGGTTAAAATCTTCAATTTTTCATCACAGATGTGCCCAAGATGCCCAAAAGCGCTGGAAACGGTGAGATAAGCCTATTTTTGCAACTTTGGTTAAAATCTTCAATTTTTCATCACAGATGTGCCCAAGATGCCCAAAAGCACTGGAAACGGTGAGATAAGCCTATTTTTGCAACTTTGGTTAAAATCTTCATTTTTTCATCACAGATATGCCCAAGGTGCACAAAAGTGCTGGAAACGGTGAGATAAGCCTAATTTTGCAACAATGTTTAAGGTTTGGAGGTTTCATAGACTAAAGTTGAAAATCAGTGGTTTGACTGCCATAATGAAATAGGGTCACTAATCAACGTGTTTTCTCAAAAGGCCTTCAGTCAAATTCCTTGATACTTAAAATGCATACAGTGGATTATAATAATGAAAAAGGATAATTTGAAATCTTGGTTTCAACTCTAAAGGAACTCTTTAAAAAAAAGATTTTAAGTTTTGGAAACCCCAATGAAAAAGTAGCAACTGCACGGTTTCTACTGTCAGATTGGCTCTAAGTGCCAAAAAGTGCTGGAAATGGGGAGATAAGCCTATTTTTGCAACAATGGTTAAAATCTTCAATTTTTCATCACAGATGTGCCCAAGATGCACAAAAGCGCTTTAAACGGTGAGATAAGCCTTTTTTTGCAACTTTGGTTAAAATCTTCAATTTTTCATCACAGATGTGCCCAAGATGCGCAAAAGCGCTGAAAACGGTGAGATAAGCCTATTTTTGCAACTTTGGTAAAAATCTTAAATTTTTCATCACAGATGTGCCCAAGATGCGCAAAAGCGCTGGAAACGGTGAGATAAGCCTATTTTTGCAACTTTGGTTAAAATCTTCATTTTTTCATCACAGATATGCCCAAGGTGCACAAAAGTGCTGGAAACGGTGAGATAAGCCTAATTTTGCAACAATGTTTAAGGTTTGGAGGTTTCATAGACTAAAGTTGAAAATCAGTGGTTTGACTGCCATAATGAAATAGGGTCACTAATCAACGTGTTTTCTCAAAAGGCCTTCAGTCAAATTCCTTGATACTTAAAATGCATACAGTGGATTATAATAATGAAAAAGGATAATTTGAAATCTTGGTTTCAACTCTAAAGGAACTCTTTAAAAAAAAGATTTTAAGTTTTGGAAACCCCAATGAAAAAGTAGCAACTGCACGGTTTCTACTGTCAGATTGGCTCTAAGTGCCAAAAAGTGCTGGAAACGGGGAGATAAGCCTATTTTTGCAACTTTGGTTAAAATCTTCAATTTTTCATCACAGATGTGCCCAAGATGCGCAAAAGCGCTGGAAACGGTGAGATAAGCCTATTTTTGCAACTTTGGTTAAAATCTTCAATTTTTCATCACAGATGTGCCCAAGATGCGCAAAAGCGCTGGAAACGGTGAGATAAGCCTATTTTTGCAACTTTGGTTAAAATCTTCAATTTTTCATCACAGATGTGCCCAAGATGCCCAAAAGCGCTGGAAACGGTGAGATAAGCCTATTTTTGCAACTTTGGTTAAAATCTTCAATTTTTCATCACAGATGTGCCCAAGATGCCCAAAAGCGCTGGAAACGGTGAGATAAGCCTATTTTTGCAACTTTGGTTAAAATCTTCAATTTTTCATCACAGATGTGCCCAAGATGCACAAAAGCGCTGGAAACGGTGAGATAAGCCTATTTTTGCAACAATGGTTAAAATCTTCAATTTTTCATCACAGATGTGTCCAAGATGCACAAAAGCGCTGGAAACGGTGAGATAAGCCTATTTTTGCAACTTTGGTTAAAATCTTAAATTTTTCATCACAGATGTGCCCAAGATGCACAAAAGCGCTGGAAACGGTGAGATAAGCCTATTTTTGCAACTTTGGTTAAAATCTTCAATTTTTCATCACAGATGTGCCCAAGATGCACAAAAGCGCTGGAAACGGTGAGATAAGCCTATTTTTGCAACAATGGTTAAAATCTGCAATTTTTCATCACAGATGTGCCCAAGATGCACAAAAGCGCTTTAAACGGTGAGATAAGCCTATTTTTGCAACTTTGGTTAAAATCTTCAATTTTTCATCACAGATGTGCCCAAGATGCGCAAAAGCGCTGAAAACGGTGAGATAAGCCTATTTTTGCAAATTTGGTTAAAATCTTAAATTTTTCATCACAGATGTGCCCAAGATGCACAAAAGCGCTGGAAACGGTGAGTTAAGCCTATTTTTGCAACTTTGGTTAAAATCTTCAATTTTTCATCACAGATGTGCCCAAGATGCGCAAAAGCGCTGGAAACGGTGAGATAAGCCTATTTTTGCAACTTTGGTTAAAATCTTCATTTTTTCATCACAGATATGCCCAAGGTGTGCAAAAGTGCTGGAAACGGTGAGATAAGCCTAATTTTGCAACTTTTGTTAAAATCTTAAATTTTTCATCACAGATGTGCCCAAGATGCCCAAAAGCGCTGGAAACGGTGAGATAAGCCTATTTTTGCAACTTTGGTTAAAATCTTCATTTTTTCATCACAGATATGCCCAAGGTGCGCAAAAGTGCTGGAAACGGTGAGATAAGCCTAATTTTGCAACAATGTTTAAGGTTTGGAGGTTTCATAGACTAAAGTTGAAAATCAGTGGTTTGACTGCCATAATGAAATAGGGTCACTAATCAACGTGTTTTCTCAAAAGGCCTTCAGTCAAATTCCTTGATACTTAAAATGCATACAGTGGATTATAATAATGAAAAAGGATAATTTGAAATCTTGGTTTCAACTCTAAAGGAACTCTTTAAAAAAAAGATTTTAAGTTTTGGAAACCCCAATGAAAAAGTAGCAACTGCACGGTTTCTACTGTCAGATTGGCTCTAAGTGCCAAAAAGTGCTGGAAACGGGGAGATAAGCCTATTTTTGCAACTTTGGTTAAAATCTTAAATTTTTCATCACAGATGTGCCCAAGATGCGCAAAAGCGCTGGAAACGGTGAGATAAGCCTATTTTTGCAACTTTGGTTAAAATCTTAAATTTTTCATCACAGATGTGCCCAAGATGCCCAAAAGCGCTGGAAACGGTGAGATAAGCCTATTTTTGCAACTTTTGTTAAAATCTTAAATTTTTCATCACAGATGTGCCCAAGATGCCCAAAAGCGCTGGAAACGGTGAGATAAGCCTATTTTTGCAACTTTGGTTAAAATCTTCATTTTTTCATCACAGATATGCCCAAGGTGCGCAAAAGTGCTGGAAACGGTGAGATAAGCCTAATTTTGCAACAATGTTTAAGGTTTGGAGGTTTCATAGACTAAAGTTGAAAATCAGTGGTTTGACTGCCATAATGAAATAGGGTCACTAATCAACGTGTTTTCTCAAAAGGCCTTCAGTCAAATTCCTTGATACTTAAAATGCATACAGTGGATTATAATAATGAAAAAGGATAATTTGAAATCTTGGTTTCAACTCTAAAGGAACTCTTTAAAAAAAAGATTTTAAGTTTTGGAAACCCCAATGAAAAAGTAGCAACTGCACGGTTTCTACTGTCAGATTGGCTCTAAGTGCCAAAATGTGCTGGAAACGGGGAGATAAGCCTATTTTTGCAACAATGGTTAAAATCTTCAATTTTTCATCACAGATGTGTCCAAGATGCACAAAAGCGCTGGAAAAGGTGAGATAAGCCTATTTTTGCAACTTTGGTTAAAATCTTCAATTTTTCATCACAGATGTGCCCAAGATGCACAAAAGCGCTGGAAACGGTGAGATAAGCCTATTTTTGCAACTTTGGTTAAAATCTTCAATTTTTCATCACAGATGTGCCCAAGATGCGCAAAAGCTCTGGAAACGGTGAGATAAGCCTATTTTTGCAACTTTTGTTAAAATCTTCAATTTTTCATCACAGATGTGCCCAAGATGCCCAAAAGCGCTGGAAACGGTGAGATAAGCCTATTTTTGCAACTTTGGTTAAAATCTTCATTTTTTCATCACAGATATTCCCAAGGTGCGCAAAAGTGCTGGAAACGGTGAGATAAGCCTAATTTTGCAACAATGTTTAAGGTTTGGAGGTTTCATAGACTAAAGTTGAAAATCAGTGGTTTGACTGCCATAATGAAATAGGATCACTAATCAACGTGTTTTCTCAAAAGGCCTTCAGTCAAATTCCTTGATACTGAAAATGCATACAGTGGATTATAATAATGAAAAAGGATAATTTGAAATCTTGGTTTCAACTCTAAAGGAACTCTTTAAAAAAAAGATTTTAAGTTTTGGAAACCCCAATGAAAAAGTAGCAACTGCACGGTTTCTACTGTCAGATTGGCTCTAAGTGCCAAAAAGTGCTGGAAACGGGGAGATAAGCCTATTTTTGCAACTTTGGTTAAAATCTTCAATTTTTCATCACAGATGTGCCCAAGATGCGCAAAAGCGCTGGAAACGGTGAGATAAGCCTATTTTTGCAACTTTGGTTAAAATCTTAAATTTTTCATCACAGATGTGCCCACGATGCCCAAAAGCGCATGAAACGGTGAGATAAGCCTATTTTTGCAACTTTTGTTAAAATCTTAAATTTTTCATCACAGATGTGCCCAAGATGCCCAAAAGCGCTGGAAACGGTGAGATAAGCCTATTTTTGCAACTTTGGTTAAAATCTTCATTTTTTCATCACAGATATGCCCAAGGTGCGCAAAAGTGCTGGAAACGGTGAGATAAGCCTAATTTTGCAACAATGTTTAAGGTTTGGAGGTTTCATAGACTAAAGTTGAAAATCAGTGGTTTGACTGCCATAATGAAATAGGGTCACTAATCAACGTGTTTTCTCAAAAGGCCTTCAGTCAAATTCCTTGATACTTAAAATGCATACAGTGGATTATAATAATGAAAAAGGATAATTTGAAATCTTGGTTTCAACTCTAAAGGAACTCTTTAAAAAAAAGATTTTAAGTTTTGGAAACCCCAATGAAAAAGTAGCAACTGCACGGTTTCTACTGTCAGATTGGCTCTAAGTGCCAAAAAGTGCTGGAAACGGTGAGATAAGCCTATTTTTGCAACTTTGGTTAAAATCTTAAATTTGTCATCACAGATGTGCCCAAGATGCCCAAAAGCGCTGGAAACGGTGAGATAAGCCTATTTTTGCAACTTTGGTTAAAATCTTCATTTTTTCATCACAGATATGCCCAAGGTGCGCAAAAGTTCTGGAAACGGTGAGATAAGCCTAATTTTGCAACAATGTTTAAGGTTTGGAGGTTTCATAGACTAAAGTTGAAAATCAGTGGTTTGACTGCCATAATGAAATAGGGTCACTAATCAACGTGTTTTCTCAAAAGGCCTTCAGTCAAATTCCTTGATACTTAAAATGCATACAGTGGATTATAATAATGAAAAAGGATAATTTGAAATCTTGGTTTCAACTCTAAAGGAACTCTTTAAAAAAAAGATTTTAAGTTTTGGAAACCCCAATGAAAAAGTAGCAACTGCACGGTTTCTACTGTCAGATTGGCTCTAAGTGCCAAAATGTGCTGGAAACGGGGAGATAAGCCTATTTTTGCAACTTTGGTTAAAATCTTCAATTTTTCATCACAGATGTGCCCAAGATGCACAAAAGCGCTGGAAACGGTGAGATAAGCCTATTTTTTCAACTTTGGTTAAAATCTTCAATTTTTCATCACAGATGTGCCCAAGATGCACAAAAGCGCTGGAAACGGTGAGATAAGCCTATTTTTGCAACAATGGTTAAAATCTTCAATTTTTCATCACAGATGTGCCCAAGATGCACAAAAGCGCTGGAAACGGTGAGATAAGCCTATTTTTGCAACTTTGGTTAAAATCTTCAATTTTTCATCACAGATGTGCCCAAGATGCACAAAAGCACTGGAAACGGTGAGATAAGCCTATTTTTGCAACTTTGGTTAAAATCTTCAATTTTTCATCACAGATGTGCCCAAGATGCGCAAAAGCGCTGGAAACGGTGAGATAAGCCTATTTTTGCAACTTTGGTTAAAATCTTCAATTTTTCATCACAGATGTGCCCAAGATGCGCAAAAGCGCTGGAAACGGTGAGATAAGCCTATTTTTGCAACTTTGGTTAAAATCTTCAATTTTTCATCACAGATGTGCCCAAGATGCCCAAAAGCGCTGGAAACGGTGAGATAAGCCTATTTTTGCAACTTTGGTTAAAATCTTCAATTTTTCATCACAGATGTGCCCAAGATGCCCAAAAGCGCTGGAAACGGTGAGATAAGCCTATTTTTGCAACTTTGGTTAAAATCTTCAATTTTTCATCACAGATGTGCCCAAGATGCACAAAAGCGCTGGAAACGGTGAGATAAGCCTATTTTTGCAACAATGGTTAAAATCTTCAATTTTTCATCACAGATGTGTCCAAGATGCACAAAAGCGCTGGAAACGGTGAGATAAGCCTATTTTTGCAACTTTGGTTAAAATCTTAAATTTTTCATCACAGATGTGCCCAAGATGCACAAAAGCGCTGGAAACGGTGAGATAAGCCTATTTTTGCAACTTTGGTTAAAATCTTCAATTTTTCATCACAGATGTGCCCAAGATGCACAAAAGCGCTGGAAACGGTGAGATAAGCCTATTTTTGCAACAATGGTTAAAATCTGCAATTTTTCATCACAGATGTGCCCAAGATGCACAAAAGCGCTTTAAACGGTGAGATAAGCCTATTTTTGCAACTTTGGTTAAAATCTTCAATTTTTCATCACAGATGTGCCCAAGATGCGCAAAAGCGCTGAAAACGGTGAGATAAGCCTATTTTTGCAAATTTGGTTAAAATCTTAAATTTTTCATCACAGATGTGCCCAAGATGCACAAAAGCGCTGGAAACGGTGAGTTAAGCCTATTTTTGCAACTTTGGTTAAAATCTTCAATTTTTCATCACAGATGTGCCCAAGATGCGCAAAAGCGCTGGAAACGGTGAGATAAGCCTATTTTTGCAACTTTGGTTAAAATCTTCATTTTTTCATCACAGATATGCCCAAGGTGTGCAAAAGTGCTGGAAACGGTGAGATAAGCCTAATTTTGCAACTTTTGTTAAAATCTTAAATTTTTCATCACAGATGTGCCCAAGATGCCCAAAAGCGCTGGAAACGGTGAGATAAGCCTATTTTTGCAACTTTGGTTAAAATCTTCATTTTTTCATCACAGATATGCCCAAGGTGCGCAAAAGTGCTGGAAACGGTGAGATAAGCCTAATTTTGCAACAATGTTTAAGGTTTGGAGGTTTCATAGACTAAAGTTGAAAATCAGTGGTTTGACTGCCATAATGAAATAGGGTCACTAATCAACGTGTTTTCTCAAAAGGCCTTCAGTCAAATTCCTTGATACTTAAAATGCATACAGTGGATTATAATAATGAAAAAGGATAATTTGAAATCTTGGTTTCAACTCTAAAGGAACTCTTTAAAAAAAAGATTTTAAGTTTTGGAAACCCCAATGAAAAAGTAGCAACTGCACGGTTTCTACTGTCAGATTGGCTCTAAGTGCCAAAAAGTGCTGGAAACGGGGAGATAAGCCTATTTTTGCAACTTTGGTTAAAATCTTAAATTTTTCATCACAGATGTGCCCAAGATGCGCAAAAGCGCTGGAAACGGTGAGATAAGCCTATTTTTGCAACTTTGGTTAAAATCTTAAATTTTTCATCACAGATGTGCCCAAGATGCCCAAAAGCGCTGGAAACGGTGAGATAAGCCTATTTTTGCAACTTTTGTTAAAATCTTAAATTTTTCATCACAGATGTGCCCAAGATGCCCAAAAGCGCTGGAAACGGTGAGATAAGCCTATTTTTGCAACTTTGGTTAAAATCTTCATTTTTTCATCACAGATATGCCCAAGGTGCGCAAAAGTGCTGGAAACGGTGAGATAAGCCTAATTTTGCAACAATGTTTAAGGTTTGGAGGTTTCATAGACTAAAGTTGAAAATCAGTGGTTTGACTGCCATAATGAAATAGGGTCACTAATCAACGTGTTTTCTCAAAAGGCCTTCAGTCAAATTCCTTGATACTTAAAATGCATACAGTGGATTATAATAATGAAAAAGGATAATTTGAAATCTTGGTTTCAACTCTAAAGGAACTCTTTAAAAAAAAGATTTTAAGTTTTGGAAACCCCAATGAAAAAGTAGCAACTGCACGGTTTCTACTGTCAGATTGGCTCTAAGTGCCAAAATGTGCTGGAAACGGGGAGATAAGCCTATTTTTGCAACAATGGTTAAAATCTTCAATTTTTCATCACAGATGTGTCCAAGATGCACAAAAGCGCTGGAAAAGGTGAGATAAGCCTATTTTTGCAACTTTGGTTAAAATCTTCAATTTTTCATCACAGATGTGCCCAAGATGCACAAAAGCGCTGGAAACGGTGAGATAAGCCTATTTTTGCAACTTTGGTTAAAATCTTCAATTTTTCATCACAGATGTGCCCAAGATGCGCAAAAGCTCTGGAAACGGTGAGATAAGCCTATTTTTGCAACTTTTGTTAAAATCTTCAATTTTTCATCACAGATGTGCCCAAGATGCCCAAAAGCGCTGGAAACGGTGAGATAAGCCTATTTTTGCAACTTTGGTTAAAATCTTCATTTTTTCATCACAGATATTCCCAAGGTGCGCAAAAGTGCTGGAAACGGTGAGATAAGCCTAATTTTGCAACAATGTTTAAGGTTTGGAGGTTTCATAGACTAAAGTTGAAAATCAGTGGTTTGACTGCCATAATGAAATAGGATCACTAATCAACGTGTTTTCTCAAAAGGCCTTCAGTCAAATTCCTTGATACTGAAAATGCATACAGTGGATTATAATAATGAAAAAGGATAATTTGAAATCTTGGTTTCAACTCTAAAGGAACTCTTTAAAAAAAAGATTTTAAGTTTTGGAAACCCCAATGAAAAAGTAGCAACTGCACGGTTTCTACTGTCAGATTGGCTCTAAGTGCCAAAAAGTGCTGGAAACGGGGAGATAAGCCTATTTTTGCAACTTTGGTTAAAATCTTCAATTTTTCATCACAGATGTGCCCAAGATGCGCAAAAGCGCTGGAAACGGTGAGATAAGCCTATTTTTGCAACTTTGGTTAAAATCTTAAATTTTTCATCACAGATGTGCCCACGATGCCCAAAAGCGCATGAAACGGTGAGATAAGCCTATTTTTGCAACTTTTGTTAAAATCTTAAATTTTTCATCACAGATGTGCCCAAGATGCCCAAAAGCGCTGGAAACGGTGAGATAAGCCTATTTTTGCAACTTTGGTTAAAATCTTCATTTTTTCATCACAGATATGCCCAAGGTGCGCAAAAGTGCTGGAAACGGTGAGATAAGCCTAATTTTGCAACAATGTTTAAGGTTTGGAGGTTTCATAGACTAAAGTTGAAAATCAGTGGTTTGACTGCCATAATGAAATAGGGTCACTAATCAACGTGTTTTCTCAAAAGGCCTTCAGTCAAATTCCTTGATACTTAAAATGCATACAGTGGATTATAATAATGAAAAAGGATAATTTGAAATCTTGGTTTCAACTCTAAAGGAACTCTTTAAAAAAAAGATTTTAAGTTTTGGAAACCCCAATGAAAAAGTAGCAACTGCACGGTTTCTACTGTCAGATTGGCTCTAAGTGCCAAAAAGTGCTGGAAACGGTGAGATAAGCCTATTTTTGCAACTTTGGTTAAAATCTTAAATTTGTCATCACAGATGTGCCCAAGATGCCCAAAAGCGCTGGAAACGGTGAGATAAGCCTATTTTTGCAACTTTGGTTAAAATCTTCATTTTTTCATCACAGATATGCCCAAGGTGCGCAAAAGTTCTGGAAACGGTGAGATAAGCCTAATTTTGCAACAATGTTTAAGGTTTGGAGGTTTCATAGACTAAAGTTGAAAATCAGTGGTTTGACTGCCATAATGAAATAGGGTCACTAATCAACGTGTTTTCTCAAAAGGCCTTCAGTCAAATTCCTTGATACTTAAAATGCATACAGTGGATTATAATAATGAAAAAGGATAATTTGAAATCTTGGTTTCAACTCTAAAGGAACTCTTTAAAAAAAAGATTTTAAGTTTTGGAAACCCCAATGAAAAAGTAGCAACTGCACGGTTTCTACTGTCAGATTGGCTCTAAGTGCCAAAATGTGCTGGAAACGGGGAGATAAGCCTATTTTTGCAACTTTGGTTAAAATCTTCAATTTTTCATCACAGATGTGCCCAAGATGCACAAAAGCGCTGGAAACGGTGAGATAAGCCTATTTTTTCAACTTTGGTTAAAATCTTCAATTTTTCATCACAGATGTGCCCAAGATGCACAAAAGCGCTGGAAACGGTGAGATAAGCCTATTTTTGCAACAATGGTTAAAATCTTCAATTTTTCATCACAGATGTGCCCAAGATGCACAAAAGCGCTGGAAACGGTGAGATAAGCCTATTTTTGCAACTTTGGTTAAAATCTTCAATTTTTCATCACAGATGTGCCCAAGATGCACAAAAGCACTGGAAACGGTGAGATAAGCCTATTTTTGCAACTTTGGTTAAAATCTTCAATTTTTCATCACAGATGTGCCCAAGATGCGCAAAAGCTCTGGAAACGGTGAGATAAGCCTATTTTTGCAACTTTGGTTAAAATCTTAAATTTTTCATCACAGATGTGCCCAAGATGCACAAAAGCGCTGGAAACGGTGAGATAAGCCTATTTTTGCAACTTTTGTTAAAATCTTAAATTTTTCATCACAGATGTTTCCAAGATGCCCAAAAGCGCTGGAAACGGTGAGATAAGCCTATTTTTGCAACTTTTGTTAAAATCTTAAATTTTTCATCACAGATATGCCCAAGGTGCGCAAAAGTGCTGGAAAGGGTGAGATAAGCCTAATTTTGCAACAATGTTTAAGGTTTGGAGGTTTCATAGACTAAAGTTGAAAATCAGTGGTTTTACTGCCATAATGAAATAGGGTCACTAATCAACGTGTTTTCTCAAAAGGCCTTCAGTCAAATTCCTTGATACTTAAAATGCATACAGTGGATTATAATAATGAAAAAGGATAATTTGAAATCTTGGTTTCAACTCTAAAGGAACTCTTTAAAAAAAAGATTTTAAGTTTTGGAAACCCCAATGAAAAAGTAGCAACTGCACAGTTTGTCAGATTGGCTCTAAGTGCCAAAAAGTGCTGGAAACGGGGAGATAAGCCTATTTTTGCAACAATGGTTAAAATCTTCAATTTTTCATCACAGATGTGCCCAAGATGCACAAAAGCGCTAGAAACGGTGAGATAAGCCTATTTTTGCAACTTTGGTTAAAATCTTCAATTTTTCATCACAGATGTGCCCAAGATGCCCAAAAGCGCTGGAAACGGTGAGATAAGCCTATTTTTGCAACTTTGGTTAAAATCTTCATTTTTTCATCACAGATATGCCCAAGGTGCACAAAAGTGCATGAAACGGTGAGATAAGCCTAATTTTGCAACAATGTTTAAGGTTTGGAGGTTTCATAGACTAAAGTTGAAAATCAGTGGTTTGACTGCCATAATGAAATAGGGTCACTAATCAACGTGTTTTCTCAAAAGGCCTTCAGTCAAATTCCTTGATACTTAAAATGCATACAGTGGATTATAATAATGAAAAAGGATAATTTGAAATCTTGGTTTCAACTCTAAAGGAACTCTTTAAAAAAAAGATTTTAAGTTTTGGAAACCCCAATGAAAAAGTAGCAACTGCACGGTTTCTACTGTCAGATTGGCTCTAAGTGCCAAAATGTGCTGGAAACGGGGAGATAAGCCTATTTTTGCAACAATGGTTAAAATCTTCAATTTTTCATCACAGATGTGCCCAAGATGCACAAAAGCGCTGGAAAAGGTGAGATAAGCCTATTTTTGCAACTTTGGTTAAAATCTTCAATTTTTCATCACAGATGTGCCCAAGATGCCCAAAAGCGCTGGAAACGGTGAGATAAGCCTATTTTTGCAACTTTGGTTAAAATCTTCATTTTTTTCATCACAGATATGCCCAAGGTGCACAAAAGTGCTGGAAACGGTGAGATAAGCCTAATTTTGCAACAATGTTTAAGGTTTGGAGGTTTCATAGACTAAAGTTGAAAATCAGTGGTTTGACTGCCATAATGAAATAGGGTCACTAATCAACGTGTTTTCTCAAAAGGCCTTCAGTCAAATTCCTTGCTACTTAAAATGCATACAGTGGATTACAATAATGAAAAAGGATAATTTGAAATCTTGGTTTCAACTCTAAAGGAACTCTTTAAAAAAAAGATTTTAAGTTTTGGAAACCCCAATGAAAAAGTAGCAACTGCACGGTTTCTACTGTCAGATTGGCTCTAAGTGCCAAAAAGTGCTGGAAATGGGGAGATAAGCCTATTTTTGCAACAATGGTTAAAATCTGCAATTTTTCATCACAGATGTGCCCAAGATGCACAAAAGCGCTTTAAACGGTGAGATAAGCCTATTTTTGCAACTTTGGTTAAAATCTTCAATTTTTCATCACAGATGTGCCCAAGATGCGCAAAAGCGCTGAAAACGGTGAGATAAGCCTATTTTTGCAACTTTGGTTAAAATCTTAAATTTTTCATCACAGATGTGCCCAAGATGCGCAAAAGCGCTGGAAACGGTGAGATAAGCCTATTTTTGCAACTTTGGTTAAAATCTTCAATTTTTCATCACAGATGTGCCCAAGATGCGCAAAAGCGCTGGAAACGGTGAGATAAGCCTGTTTTTGCAACTTTGGTTAAAATCTTCATTTTTTCATCACAGATATGCCCAAGGTGCGCAAAAGTGCTGGAAACGGTGAGATAAGCCTAATTTTGCAACAATGTTTAAGGTTTGGAGGTTTCATAGACTAAAGTTGAAAATCAGTGGTTTTACTGCCATAATGAAATAGGGTCACTAATCAACGTGTTTTCTCAAAAGGCCTTCAGTCAAATTCCTTGATACTTAAAATGCATACAGTGGATTATAATAATGAAAAAGGATAATTTGAAATCTTGGTTTCAACTCTAAAGGAACTCTTTAAAAAAAAGATTTTAAGTTTTGGAAACCCCAATGAAAAAGTAGCAACTGCACGGTTTCTACTGTCAGATTGGCTCTAAGTGCCAAAAAGTGCTGGAAACGGGGAGATAAGCCTATTTTTGCAACAATGGTTAAAATCTTCAATTTTTCATCACAGATGTGCCCAAGATGCACAAAAGCGCTGGAAACGGTGAGATAAGCCTATTTTTGCAACAATGGTTAAAATCTTCAATTTTTCATCACAGATGTGTCCAAGATGCACAAAAGCGCTGGAAACGGTGAGATAAGCCTATTTTTGCAACTTTGGTTAAAATCTTAAATTTTTCATCACAGATGTGCCCAAGATGCACAAAAGCGCTGGAAACGGTGAGATAAGCCTATTTTTGCAACTTTGGTAAAAATCTTCAATTTTTCATCACAGATGTGCCCAAGATGCACAAAAGCGCTGGAAACGGTGAGATAAGCCTATTTTTGCAACAATGGTTAAAATCTTCAATTTTTCATCACAGATGTGCCCAAGATGCACAAAAGCGCTGGAAACGGTGAGATAAGCCTATTTTTGCAACTTTGGTTAAAATCTTAAATTTTTCATCACAGATGTGCCCAAGATGCCCAAAAGCGCTGGAAACGGTGAGATAAGCCTATTTTTGCAACTTTGGTTAAAATCTTAAATTTTTCATCACAGATGTGCCCAAGATGCCCAAAAGCGCTGGAAACGGTGAGATAAGCCTATTTTTGCAACTTTGGTTAAAATCTTCAATTTTTCATCACAGATGTGCCCAAGATGCACAAAAGCGCTGGAAACGGTGAGATAAGCCTATTTTTGCAACTTTGGTTAAAATCTTCAATTTTTCATCACAGATGTGCCCAAGGTGCGCAAAAGTGCTGGAAACGGTGAGATAAGCCTAATTTTGCAACAATGTTTAAGGTTTGGAGGTTTCATAGACTAAAGTTGAAAATCAGTGGTTTTACTGCCATAATGAAATAGGGTCACTAATCAACGTGTTTTCTCAAAAGGCCTTCAGTCAAATTCCTTGATACTTAAAATGCATACAGTGGATTATAATAATGAAAAAGGATAATTTGAAATCTTGGTTTCAACTCTAAAGGAACTCTTTAAAAAAAAGATTTTAAGTTTTGGAAACCCCAATGAAAAAGTAGCAACTGCACAGTTTGTCAGATTGGCTCTAAGTGCCAAAAAGTGCTGGAAACGGGGAGATAAGCCTATTTTTGCAACAATGGTTAAAATCTTCAATTTTTCATCACAGATGTGCCCAAGATGCACAAAAGCGCTAGAAACGGTGAGATAAGCCTATTTTTGCAACTTTGGTTAAAATCTTCAATTTTTCATCACAGATGTGCCCAAGATGCCCAAAAGCGCTGGAAACGGTGAGATAAGCCTATTTTTGCAACTTTGGTTAAAATCTTCATTTTTTCATCACAGATATGCCCAAGGTGCACAAAAGTGCATGAAACGGTGAGATAAGCCTAATTTTGCAACAATGTTTAAGGTTTGGAGGTTTCATAGACTAAAGTTGAAAATCAGTGGTTTGACTGCCATAATGAAATAGGGTCACTAATCAACGTGTTTTCTCAAAAGGCCTTCAGTCAAATTCCTTGATACTTAAAATGCATACAGTGGATTATAATAATTGTCGTGGGAATTTTGTATGTAATTACCTGGTGAGGAAATAAACCATCAGACTCAGTGATCAATTCAATGATCTCGAAGTATTTAATTAATGGTCAACAAACAATTTACAGAGAATAGATTTGAACACAGATAGAGTTACTGAGCAAACACTTGGCCAAGCGGGACAGAATCTCCAACACCACTGCAGGTATCAAGATTCTGACAACGGGTGACAGGAGATGTGCCAGCTTTATGCACAGCTCAAGGGTTCACGTCATCCTTCGATATCATGTAGGCAGGACGTGTCCAGTGGTCAGACTTTGTAAGCCAAGGGGTAGATGCCCCCCTATCTCCTGAGTGTATAGACATTCAGCAAAACATCAAATAGTCACAAGGGCATTTAGGCTCAAGGTAACTAACATTTCCTGATATCAGGCAGATGCAAACATTAAGTGGAATTTATATAATGATGTTTCATCAGGTCAATCCAACTGAACTTTGAGCATAGCTGTCAGCACAGGAGGATCTGTTACATTTCCGGGATCACAGTTAGATTCAATAATTTCCATGACATTTCCTCCCTTTTTGTCATTTAAGACAAATAATAACACTAACAACTACTAACTAAGCAAGCAGATCGTATTAAACAATCAAGGTTTAAACTCGGAGCACGACATCGGTGATGTTAATTCATAACGATTTAAAACAACACTTCATTAGCTCGTCATCATGGGAACCGTTCATACATTTGCAACATAAGGAACACATGCAATTTTGCTGATATAACAAATTTCTGCAGTTTTTATGCAATCTTCAAGCTCATCATCATCTTCATCGTCGTATGGAGCAATCCAAGGTGGTATAGGATATAGATCTGGAAAGTCTGTGCTCTTAATGGACACAAAAGTGGTTATTACCTTCCTAATGCAAACTTTGAAGACCGTTACAATCAGAATTATGATAATCACTATTATTATCATGCTTCCTATTATCCAAACTAGTCCCTTGAGAAAAGGAGCTCCCCAAAAACCGGTTATTGATTTCATTCCTCCAAAAGGATTCCAGCCATGGTCTTCGTGCAGCTCCTTAACCCCTCGTTCAGTATCTGCTACAACATCGTGTACTGCAGAGGAAGCATTGCGAATTGCACCACCTCCCCTTTGTCTCCAACATAGTTGGGCGTAGTCTGCGTGGATGAGTCAGCATGCGACGGGGGAGTGTAACATCCCTCACTGCTGGCTGCAAACTGTTGAGATAAGGCAGGCCATCCCATAACGCTCCACTCTGCTTCTGTAAAGGGTACCCTGTCGGTGTGTAGGAGCTTGGCACGCTACTGTTGGAGGAAGGCGCTATTTCACCCTTACCCCTCAGTTAGCTCCCTCCTGTGGACCCGGAATCTGTTTGCAGTGGCTGGCGTGGATCCAAGGTACTCTCTCAGCCACCTTCACTGCGGTCTCTGTTGTCAGGAGGATCTGGAAAGGGCCTATGTAGCGTCTTTGCTTCCAGTGCTTCCGTCTGTGATCTTTTATGAGCACCCAGTCCCCTGGTCTCAACCGATGCTGAATGGCAGTAGCTGGAGTTGGAAGTGCTACTTTTACCTGTGCGTGAAGAGTGGAGAGTGAAGCTGAAAGGTTAGCACAATATTCCAACATACTATCCTCAAAGTTGCCGGTTGTCAAGGCTGATTTCACTGGACCCATACCAGTGCATGGAGGTCTTCCGAAAACAATCTCAAAAGGACTGAGACCATGTTTATTTCTAATTCGCATGGGCATGTGGAAAAGCACTAGCCTTCACCCAGGATAACCCGGTGTCTTCACAGCATTTAGTTAGCTTGGCTTTTATGGTGCCATTCTCTCGTTCGACTGCACCCGCTGATTGGGGATGATAAGAACAATGATGTTTCATGTCAAAGCCTAAGTATTGTGATATTTCTTCAAGGGCTTTGTTCGTGAAACCAGGGCCATTGTCACTACTGATAAGTCTGGGTAATCCCCAGCGTGGAATGATTTCCCTCAGGAGAATCTTTGCCACTGTTCCTGCATCCTGCTTACAAGTAGGGAACACTTCAACCCATTTGCTGAACATGCACACTATTACCAGGCAGTATTTCTTTCCTTCTGACGGAGTTAATTCAATAAAATCCATCATTAGATGCTCAAAAGGTCTATCAGAAGGGGGGTGCCCTTGTTTTGGCACTTTTATTGCCCCCGAAGCATTATTTGCTGCACAAATAACACATCTTTTACAGAAATCTGCCGCAAATGTTGAAAATCCTTTAGTATACCAATTTGCACTGATAGCGGCCCACATCCCTCCTTTGCCCACGTGGTCTCTTGAGTGAGATAGCTTAGCATAGACCTGGAAAAGAGCACGTGGCAAGCAAGGCTTACTGTCAGGGCCTATCCAGACACCGCCTTGGAAAGTGGCACCGGAGCGTGCCCAAAGGGAGCGCTCGCGGGCGTCGGTGAGAGACTGGAGTGTGGATAGATCAGCACATGGGTCGAGGTCAACCGGTGTCGAAAGCAGGTGGGTGAGGGGGAAGAATGGACCTGATGACGCTGCCATTTTCGCTGCTGCATCTGCAGCTGCATTTCCAAATCAGGCCTTGGGGTGCACGTTTGTTGCAGGACTTCGACACAGTTGTGGGGTTCCCCATCATCTGCAGTAGGGAGAAGTGTTGCTGGGTTAAGGACATTACAACGTTTAACGGTGACATTGGGCATTTCTAATAATGTTGTGTGGTATCTCAGCCATCTCTGAGCAGAGAGATGCGAAGTCTTCTGGGCATGCAAGATATGAGAAACAGCATGTGGAACCATAAGAATTATGTCAGAATAGCCCACAATGTCACGTGATGCTAACACAGCTTTTTCAGCTGCAGCCACTGCTCGCAAACAGTGGGGCAGACCGGAGGAAACAGGGTCAAGTTTTGAGGAGAAATAGGCGACAGGCCTAAGTTTTCCTCCATGTGGTTGACATAAAACTGAAGTCATGTAGCCATCTCTCTGGTCTACAAACTGAGTGAACGGCAAGTCAGGTCTTGGCAGGCCCAAAGTCGGGGCCTGGGTTAAAGAAGTCTTCAAGTCGTCAAAAGCTTTGTCTGCTTCCGGAGTCCAAGTCAGTCTGTCATGTGCACTTAGATGTTTACCATGGACCATGGAAGAGAGGGGTACCTCTCTTTCTGCATAATTTGGGATCCACTGCCTGCAGTATGATGTCATTCCTAGGAAACTCATCATCTGCCTCTTTGTAATAGGCTTTGGTACTGATTGGATTGCTGCAACGCGCTTTGGAGAGAGAGACTTACTCCCTCCTGTGATCACATGTCCTAAATAAGTAACTTGTTTTTTTACAAATTGAAGTTTTTGTTGGCTGACCTTGTGGCCATTATCTGCTAGGTGTTTGAGTAGTACTACTGTATCAATTTCGCACGCCTCTTCTGAGGGGCTGCAGACCAATAGATCGTCGACATACTGCACAAGTGCAGATCCCCTGGGGAGATGTAAGCTTTTCAAATTGTCACTGAGCGCTCTGTGAAATACACCTGGGCTTTCATGGTATCCCATAGGGCATCTTGTCCACGTGTACCCACGCCCTTTGAAGGAGAAGCCAAACCAGTACTGACTGTCAGGATGTACTGGAACAGAGAAAAATGCATTAGCCAGATCAGCAACCGAAAAATGGGTGGTGTCTGGTGGAAAGAGTGACAAGATCGTATGTGGGTTAGAGACTTCTGGTGCTCGCTGATAAACAGCAGCATTCACAGCTTTTAAATCCTGTACGAACCTCCACTCAGTGGGTTGGCCTTCTTCTCTGATTTTTTTAACTGGAAAAATGGGCGTGCGTACAGGTGAATCATTGCAGGGTACAATTATGCCTGCTTTTAACAGCGCTTCAAATACTGGTGTTATTCCATCGATGGCTTCTTGCTTAAGCGGATATTGTTTGAGGCACGGCCTATATTCAGATTTAGGATGCACTACCAAGGGTGTCGCCCCCGTTATAAGCCCAACATCATATTTATGAGCGGCCCACAATGAAGGCGGCACCTGAGCCAGCACAGAGATCTGGCCCGCTCCTGTGAGTGGGAACAAATCTGTGTGCTGTGCATGCTCCTCTACGAGCTCCATTGACCTTTGAACCAACACGTTGCTTGTTACTGTGGTCCTATGTACATTACCCCCAGCGCTATATTCTTTTGTGGGATCCCCCGCAACCGGTTCGAAATCCAGAAGGCCGAGGCAATGCTGCAGCCACGGGCCCAGGTCCTGCCACTGCCGGTGTAATGGCTTAGCCAATGATACGTGAGGGGTAGAGCCAAGAAACAGATTTTTCTGAGAGGAGGAGAGAAGTACAGACACAGCAGCAGCCTCCTCCGACCAATACACATGCTTTAGAATCAATTTTTCTGATTCTTTCTGCTTATCATACCAAACTTCCTCGTACCTTCTATCTGGCCCTACACTTACATGAGATGTGCAATGTAATAAATCAGTTGACATGAAATCTGTAGTGTGTAAGACATGAGCTCGTGTGAAATCAGTGAGATGTTGGGCTGTGGACGTGACATCACTGTTGATGAAAATCCATTCATATGCATATAACAGTGCACTGGGACTGTATTTAAACATTTGAAAACCTGGGACTTCAGTTCTTTTCAATACCTTGATACCCTCTGGTGTTGAGCTCAGCGTAATGCCAAAGTGACACATCAAATCTCTCCCCAGCAAATTCACAGGACAGTTTTGTGAAACTAGGAAGGAGTGTTTTATCATCTGATCATCCAATTCACATTTCAGTGGAACTGAGCAGCTCTCTGAAACAGGGACACCGCTTGATCCCATTGTGAGAACTGTTTTACCACTTTCTTTTGGAGGTTGGGACAAAGCATCTTTTCTTAAAACTGAGCTCGTAGCACCAGAGTCTATCAAGAAAGTCACAGGATGATTAGAAATCATCAGAGTTAATTGTGGAAATTTCTTATATCCTTCAGTGTTAGTATACATCGTGAATTGTAAAATAGGTGTTTTAATGGGTATTGTAGCTAGAGATTGTGTTTGAGTGGGTGTAGAGTGCATTACCCGTGTCTCTGAGGAGGGGTTGTCCATCTCTGGGATCCGGCCCTCCCCGCTCTCCCCTCAGTCAGACTTTGAGAAGATTGGTCCCTGTCCCTGTTGCCTCGGACATTCTGCTTGCCAGTGCCCCCGCCTTCCGCAGTGGAAACACACATCTGGATCATGGCTGGCGTGGGTCGAGTTGAATCTGCCACCACCACGATTTCTACCGCGACCTCTGCCTCTTCTGGGTTGGCCTTGGAAGGGTCCTGGGGACATGTTTGCACATACGTTGATCATGGACAATTGTGCGTCTTCCAACTTTCTTTGTCTGCCTTGTTTTCTTTGCTCATCTGTGCTGAGCAGCTCATCCTCAGCGTGTTCAGCATGCTGCAGGATTTCAGCGAGCGGGCATGTTTTCCAAGTTACACAGAATTTCTTTATCGTCTGTGCTAGTTCAGGCTTCATTCTGCTCAGGAAATGTTCTTTAAGATGAACTTCATAAGGCTCCAAAGGTTGTCTTCCCATTAGGTCGGGTCTGATGAGGCCACTGTGTGTGTGTGTCGAAAGCTGACGTCAGGCGTGCCAGGAATGAACTGCATGACTCTGATGGCTTCTGTGTCATGCTGGTAATGTTTGACAGGTTCATTCTCAGGGGGAATTTCTCCCTCACTATAACAACAAGGGCCTCAATAGCATTTCTAAAATCAGCGTTATCTCTGTGTCCAAAGTCTGGGTTCTCCAAACGAGCAGTCATTCTCCCAGCGTTAAACACATTCTGGATGCTGTGATAGTCATTTGTGAGCGTTTTGTTCATTAGGCGTCGTATCTCAAACATTGTTGGTCGAAATTCTCTGACAAACTGCAGCAGATCATTTTCCCACTTATTGAGATTGTCTTTGGGGTTGCAGATGTAATTCATTGCTTCTGCCACGTCGGCCTCTGACCAGGGTCGGAACACCAGAATTGGCCCTTCGGCTCCTGCCACTTCCACCATGGGCATGGTTGGTATAGCTGCAGGACTTTTCCTCTCGTCTCGGATTTCAGATAACCTCTGCTGGGCTTGCTGGCGGGTCACAACAGGCGTGTAGGGACCTTTCTGCTGAGTGACGTATGGTGGAGGAGCAGGGGGGGTGGAGTCCAGATCAGGATTCCTCAAAGACTCAGAAAGACAGTGTTGTGCAATAGTAGGGGGACTCGACGTTGGCTAATTATCAATAATCATGGAATATGATTATTGAAACAATAAAGATTATTTATTAAACAAAATAATTAGATTATTAATTGAAGATGATCAGTAATCAAATAACAATAAAACCATTAATGAGTAAATAAGGAAGTTCAACAATTAAGAATTATTAAATCACTAATTTGAGAATGATAAAGTTTATTGATTAAGAATAATTAAATAATTAATGTAAACTTTAAGAATAATCAATCAATGAATAACAACTACTAATGAAAAACAAGTCATTATCAATTTAGAAAGTACAAGCTATCAATTAATAATGATAAGGTTATCAACCAAGAATAATGAAATAATTAGTCACAACAATAAAATCGTCAATTTAAGAATGCTACTATCTATATTAATACTCGAGAAGGGGCACCACCCTGGTTACAGGGACCAACGAGTCAGTCTATAAGTATCAGTCTCATCTGATAAAGTTAAATTAATAATCTCAATAGTTAATATTAGGGATTATATAATAAACGATGAAGGGTTTGAGTTCAAGCACTGGCTATCGTTTTCCAACTGTGTTCACATAAACATGTACCAATAATCACAAGATTCAAATACTTTAAGTATAAAAGGGGTTTATTAAAAAGATATAAAAGTCAAAGTTGTTCCAAATGATTCTTCATTTAACACAATCCGCTATATCCAATACAGTCGCAGCACATTTAGCACAATTGATCACACTGCAATCCTTCTGATAGGGCTGTGTGTGTGTTCGTGTGTGTGTGTGTGAGTGGGGGGAAGTGTATGTGTGTGTGATAGAGAGAGGAAAAAGGGGGGTCGATGGCTCACGAAGTTTAAGAGGGCCGGCTTAACCCTGGGGGTTTGACTACAAAATTGGTGATGTAATATACACCAGGACTACAACTCAAAATGGCGGAGTCGCCTAAGGAATTTAGAGTCCGAATGGAGGGCGGGCCTCGATGTGTATTGCAATCAATGGTCGAAGGACCACGTAACTTAGAGTCAAGATGGTCAAAGATGGCCGACTTAAACACACATGGGACAAAGGTCGAGGGAGGACAAAGGGATTCTTTGTCTTAGCTTAGCTTAGCTTCGAGGTGCGTTCAGGCCCTCCTTGATATCAGAATGACTATATGTAATGCGACTATGTGTGTGTGCGTGGGCGAGGATGTGTATGTCGGCGGATGTGAGAGAATACAATAGAGAGAAAGAGAGAAACATATAGTAACACAGATCGGAGATGATCTTAAAAACGCCGTCAGAGGCGATCACACAGTGAGGCCGGCAATCCAGCTACGTAAGAGGTGTCTTTTAACAGATGCACGTCTTCTGTGAGATCGGCCTGACGGAAACACGAATCAAACAGGAAGCGCCGGATCGTCACCGCGCGCTTTTCACAATAAGATCGACACGGCGGTCTTTCTATAAAAGTACAATCATATAAAAACATCAACCAACCAACATCTTGGTTTCAACTCTAAAGGAACTCTTTAAAAAAAAGATTTTAAGTTTTGGAAACCCCAACGAAAAAGTAGCAACTGCACGGTTTCTACTGTCAGATTGGCTCTAAGTGCCAAAAAGTGCTGGAAACGGGGAGATAAGCCTATTTTTGCAACTTTGGTTAAAATCTTCATTTTTTCATCACAGAAAAAATTTGTTTAAGTTTTGGAAACCCCAATGAAAAAGTAGCAACTGAACAGTTTTTTTTGGGAAAAATACAATACATGGGAGACACTTGTAGGCACTTTACATTATTGCAAGAAATATAGAAATATCCCAAATGTTTTGTTAGGGAAAAATACATTACATGGTAGAAAAAATTCTCCAGCACCAGCCAAGCCCAGGGATCCAATCTAAAGCCCAACCCTGAGTGCTGAAGTTTGCTTAGAAATGTCTCACTCTTTGTGTTATGTAAAAAAATACATGGGACACTTGTAGGCACTTTAAATTATAGCAAGAATGCTTAGAAATGTCCCAAATGTTTTGTTAGGGAAAAAAGAAATACATGGGAGAAAAAATTCTCCAGCACTAGCCAAGCCTGGGGAGTCACTCTAAAGCTCTTTTCTTTTCCCGGTGAGTTACACCTGCTGAATTAGCCGCCAAGCGTGGCACAGTAGCGAAATGCTATATGACTTAGCATAGCCTCGTGGTGTTTGTGCCATTGAGTGCTGAAAAATGCCTAGACATGTCTCACTCTTTGTGTTATGTAACAAAATGACATGGGACACTTGTAGCCACTTCACATTATAGCAAGAATGCCTAGAAATGTCCCAAATGTTTTTTTAGGAAAAAATACAATACATGCGAGAAAAAATTCTCCAGCACCAGCCAAACCCAGGGACCCACTCTAAAGCCCCACCCTGACTGCTGAACAATGTCTAGAAATGTCTCACTATTTGTGTTAGGTAAAAAAAAAAAAATGATAATACATGGGACACTTGTAGGCACTTTACATTATAGCAAGAAATGCTAGAAATGTCCCAAATGTATTGTTGGGGAAAAATACAATACATGGTAGAAACAATTCTCCAGCACCAGCCAATCCTCGGGAGCCACTCTAAAGCCCAACCCTGAGTGCTGAAAAATAACTAGAAATGTCTCACTCTTTGTGATAGGTCAAAAAAAAAAATTAATAATACATGGGACACTCGTAGGCACTTTACATTATAGCAAGAATGCCTTGAAATGATCCAAATGTTTTGTTAGGAAAAAATACAATACTTGGTAGAAAAAAATCCTCCAGCACCAGCCAAGCCTTGGGACCCAATCTAAAGCCCAACCCTGAGTGCTGAAAATTGCCTGGAAATGTCTCACTTTTATTTTTTTACATAACACAAAGGTGTTATGTAAAAAAATACATGGGACATTTGTAGGCACTTTACATTATAGCAAGAATGCCTAGAAATGTCCCAAATTATTTATATTTCCTCCTTACTGAGAATTCCTTTTATTTCATTAACAATTCTGTTTTATTTCTTCTGTATTTAATTTATTATTATTAAGTCATTTCCTTTTTGCTCAGGAAGTGTTCTACCGGTCAAAAAACTTAACAAGTGAGCCTATTGGTTCAAGGTGAAATAACTGCATGTTATTGGTGTGAAACGGTCTAAGTCCCGCCTCCTCACTCGAGTCAGAGAGGTGCAGTTCAGTGTGGAGACAGACGGAGCCTGATGAGAAGTGGAGAAGTTGAAATTATGGAGCGATATTACTGCTACTGGTACTCAATATAATACTGAACAAAGAGAAGTTAGAGTATGTTTGAGCCCATAACAAGTTTATCAACTACTGAGAGGACCTGGAGAGCAGCTTAGAGCACCGTTTATTCTTTTCTTTTCCCGGTGAGTTACACCTGCTGAATTAGCTGCCACACGTGGCACAGTAGCGAAATGCTATATGACTTAGCATAGCCTCGTGGTGTTTGTGCCATTGAGTGTACTGTAAGATGTTTCATATTTCTTTAATTATAGAGACAAAAGTGGACATTTGTATGTGTAATATGAGTATGTATGTTAGTTACATTTAGTACAGAGCTAAGGATTATGTAGCTGAATTTGAGCTTTGAGATTAGCTTTCTGTTCATCATTGTGCTGCTTGCATTCACAAATGCAAGGTGTCAGTGTGACAAGAAAATGATTCGCATTGCTTTACTTACGATATTCACATATAGTGAGTAATTGATGTTAAGCTGTAGGTTGTTTGCATAATAGTCTAACATTCATATGGTTTCACTGCCATTAAAATTGTAATTTAATAGCATTGTTTATACTTTAATATTAAGAGTTAATGTTATGATACAACACTAATCCTTTATTCATGGGTTAAGTACTGAAATGTATTATATGTTGACATTGATCAAATTGAACTGTACAGTTAAGAGAATAAGAATATTTGCATATGTTGCTATATAAGCCGTGTTATGTTACACAGGCTGGGTTTTCTGGATACCCTTGAACTTTGAGTTGGATTGGAATCTCTCCCTGACGAGGGAGATGGCGAGCCACCCGTGTTGAGCACCTGGATTGAGGAGCGCTTCCAGCAGTCATCTACCTTGCTGTCAGTGTGGTTGGACTGTGGGGAGGACCTCACACGACAGTTGAATCTAGCAGAACTAGGGATGGGCATAATTGATCGACGATCGATTAATTGATCATTAAGAATGTCGTCGATGAAATCTTTTTTTCATCGAGAAATTCGCTAATTACACATTTGACCACGGGGGGCAGTGTTTGAAAAAAAACGCCACAGTCCTACTCAACCGAGTACGACTGTGGCAGGAGCCTGCGACTGGCTGTGAGTTACCGTGTAGTTCCATTTCCAAAGTAAACATGAAGAGGTCACGGCAAAGTGTTTTGCATGGGACCATTTTGAGTTAAAAAAGGACTTGGTTCACTGCCAACACTGCGAAGCTATCCCAGAGGCTGTGGGAGACAAGGAGCTTGTTTGATAGTTTTGAGTTACATTTGGCAAAACCTGTCAGACCTAAGTATTATATATTTGTAGTTGTTGTTTAACATTACGTTTTTTTAAATTATTATTATTTTATTTTGGAGGAAAACAAAACGAGGGTCAGTTGTCTTTAGTAGCACCGGCTTCTAGCTGTCGGCTCCGCTGCTTAAGATTACGGCAGCGCATATTTTGTTCATCTTGTAATAAAGATCTCAATGAGGAAACATCACTGCATTTTAATGTAGCTCTGTTTGCTCATTGTGGTGTCTGATTCCTGTTAATTACTCCTCCCTACGAATCCGGGGTATACTGGTCCAGTGTGCGCCTACCCTCCATGTGGGTTACATGCGCAGCAGGAGATGTGCGCTTCAGGAGATGTGCGCCGCAGGAGATGTACATAGCAGGAGATGTGCGCCGCAGGCGATATGCGCAGCAGGAGATGTGTGCCGCAGTTTTTTTTATTAATTTGATTTAATTTTTATTTTTTTGTAAATAACTGTTTTATTTATGTGCACCGCAGGGTGTGCGACGCAGGAGATGTGCGCAGCAGGAGATGTGCACCGCAGGAGATGTGCGCCGCAGGAGATGTACATAGCAGGAGATGTGCGGCGCAGGCGATATGCGCAGCAGGAGATGTGTGCCGCAGTTTTTTTTATTAATTTGATTTAATTTTTATTTTTTTGTAAATAACTGTTTTATTTATGTGCACCGCAGGGTGTGCGACGCAGGAGATGTGCGCAGCAGGAGATGTGCACCGCAGGAGATGTGCGCCGCAGGAGATGTACATAGCAGGAGATGTGCGGCGCAGGCGATATGCGCAGCAGGAGATGTGTGCCGCAGTTTTTTTAATAATTTGATTTAATTTAAATTTTTTTGTAAATAACTGTTTTATTTATGTGCACAGCAGGGTGTGCGACGCAGGAGATGTGCACCGCAGGAGATGTGCGCCGCAGGAGATGTGCACCGCAGGAGATGTGCGCAGCAGGAGATTGGCACGCAGGAGATGTGCGACGCAGGATGTGTGCGCACAGTGTTTTTATTAATTTGAGTTAATTATTATAATTTTTTTGTAAATAAATGTTTCCTTTATGTGCAACGCAGGGTGTACGCCGCAGGATGTGCGCCGCAAGAGATGTGCGCCGCAGGATGTGCGCCGCAAGAGATGTGCACCGCAGGAGATGTACATAGCAGGAGGTGTGCGCCGCAGGCGATATGCGCAGCAGGAGATGTGCGCCACTGGAGATGTGCATCGCAGGAGATGTGCGCCGCAGGAGATGTTAGCCGCAGGAGATGTGCGCAGCAGGAGATGTGCACCGCAGGAGATGTGCGCCGCAGGAGATGTACATAGCAGGAGATGTGCGCCGCAGGCGATATGCGCAGCAGGAGATGTGTGCCGCAGTTTTTTTTATTAATTTGATTTAATTTTTATTTTTTTGTAAATAACTGTTTTATTTATGTGCACCGCAGGGTGTGCGACGCAGGAGATGTGCGCAGCAGGAGATGTGCACCGCAGGAGATGTGCGCCGCAGGAGATGTACATAGCAGGAGATGTGCGGCGCAGGCGATATGCGCAGCAGGAGATGTGTGCCGCAGTTTTTTTTATTAATTTGATTTAATTTTTATTTTTTTGTAAATAACTGTTTTATTTATGTGCACCGCAGGGTGTGCGACGCAGGAGATGTGCGCAGCAGGAGATGTGCACCGCAGGAGATGTGCGCCGCAGGAGATGTACATAGCAGGAGATGTGCGGCGCAGGCGATATGCGCAGCAGGAGATGTGTGCCGCAGTTTTTTTAATAATTTGATTTAATTTAAATTTTTTTGTAAATAACTGTTTTATTTATGTGCACAGCAGGGTGTGCGACGCAGGAGATGTGCACCGCAGGAGATGTGCGCCGCAGGAGATGTGCACCGCAGGAGATGTGCGCAGCAGGAGATTGGCACGCAGGAGATGTGCGACGCAGGATGTGTGCGCACAGTGTTTTTATTAATTTGAGTTAATTATTATAATTTTTTTGTAAATAAATGTTTCCTTTATGTGCAACGCAGGGTGTACGCCGCAGGATGTGCGCCGCAAGAGATGTGCGCCGCAGGATGTGCGCCGCAAGAGATGTGCACCGCAGGAGATGTACATAGCAGGAGGTGTGCGCCGCAGGCGATATGCGCAGCAGGAGATGTGCGCCACTGGAGATGTGCATCGCAGGAGATGTGCGCCGCAGGAGATGTTAGCCGCAGGAGATGTGCGCAGCAGGAGATGTGCACCGCAGGAGATGTGCGCCGCAGGAGATGTGCGTACATGGTACAAAAAATTCTCCAGCACCAGCCAAGCCCAGGGACCCAATCTAAAGCCCAACCCTGAGTGCTGAAAATTGCCTAGAAATGTCTCACTCTTTGTGTTATGTAAACAATTACATGGGACACTTGTAGATACTTTACATTATAGCAAGAATGCCTAGAAATGTCCGAAATATTTTGTTAGGGAAAAATTAAATACATGGGAGAAAACATTCTCCAGCACCAGCCAAGCCTGGCGAGCCACTCTAAAGCCCAACCCTGAGTGCTGAAAATTGCCTAGAAATGTCTCTCTTTGTGTTATGTAAAAAAATACATGGGACACTTGTAGGCACTTTACATAATAGCAAGAATGCCTAGAAATGTCCCAAATGTTTCGTTAGGAAAAAAATTACAATACAAGAGAGAAAAAATTCTCCAGCACCAGCCAAGCCCGGGGACCCACTCTAAAGCCCCACCCTGACTGCTGCTGAACAATGCCTAGAAATGTCTCACTCTTTGTGTTAGGTAAAAAAAATATATATAATACATGGGACACTTGTAGGCACTTTACATTATAGCAAGAATGCCTAGAAATGTCCAAAATCTTTTGTTAGGAAAAATTCCAATACATGGTAGAAAAAATCCTCCAGCACCAGCCAAGCCCAGGGACCCAATCTAAAGCCCAACCCTGAGTGCTGAAAATTGCCTATAAATGTCTCACTCTTTGTGTTAGGTAAAAAAAAAAAAAAAATACATGGGACACTTGTAGGCACTTTACATTATAGCAAGAATGCCTAGAAATGTCCGAAATGTTTTGTTAGGGAAAAAATTAAATACATGGGAGAAAACATTCTCCAGCACACGCCTAGCCTGGGGAGCATCTCTAAAGCCCAACCCTGAGTGCTGAAAAATAACTAGAAATGTCTCACTCTTTGTGTTAGGTTAAAAAAAAAATATTAATACATGGGACACTTGTAGGCACTTTTCATTACAGCAAGAATGCCTAGAACTATCCCAAATGTTTTGTTAGGGAAAAATGAAATACATGGTAGAAAAAATTCTCAAGAACCAGCCAAGCCCGGGGACCCACTCTGAAGCCCCAACCTGAGTGCTGAAAAATGCCTGGAAATGTCTCACACTTTGTGTTAGGTAAAAACTAAAAAAAAGAAATACTTGGGACACTTGTAGGCACTTTTCATTACAGCAAGAATGCCTAGAAATGTCCCAAATGTTTTGTTAGGGAAAAATACAATACATGGGAGAAAAAATTCTCCAGCACCAGCCAAGCCCGGGGACCCACTCTAAAGCCCCACCCTGACTGCTGAATAATGCCTAGAAATGTCTCACGCTTTGTGTTATGTAACAAAATGACATGGGACACTTGTAGGCATTTTACATTATAGCAAGAATGCCTAGAAATGTCCCAAATCTTTTGTTAGGAAAAATACAATACATGAGAGAAAAAATTCTCCAGCACCAGCCAAGCCCAGGTACCCAATCTAAAGCCCAACCCTGAGTGCTGAAAATTGCCTATAAATGTCTCACTCTTTGTGTTAGTTAAAAAAAAAAAAAAAAATACATGGGACACTTGTAGGCACTTTACATTATAGCAAAAATGCCTAGAAATGTCCCACAAGTTTTGTTAGGGAAAAATGAAATACATGGTAGAAAAAATTCTCCAGAACCAGCCAAGCCCGGGGACCCACTCTGAAGCCCCAACCTGAGTGCTGAAAAATGCCTGGAAATGTCTCACACTTTGTGTTATGTAACAAAATGACATGGGACACTTGTAGGCACTTTACATTATAGCAAGAATGCCTAGAAATGTCCCACAAGTTTTGTCAGGGAAAAATGAAATACATGGTAGAAAAAATTCTCCAGAACCAGCCAAGCCCGGGGACCCACTCTGAAGCCCCAACCTGAGTGCTGAAAAATAACTGGAAATGTCTCACACTTTGTGTTAGGTAAAAACTAAAAAAAAGAAATACTTGGGACACTTGTAGGCACTTTTCATTACAGCAAGAATGCCTAGAAATGTCCCAAATGTTTTGTTAGGGAAAAATACAATACATGGGAGAAAAAATTCTCCAGCACCAGCCAAGCCCGGGGACCCACTCTAAAGCCCCACCCTGACTGCTGAATAATGCCTAGAAATGTCTCACTCTTTGTGTTATGTAACAAAATGACATGGGACACTTGTAGGCATTTTACATTATAGCAAGAATGCCTAGAAATGTCCCAAATCTTATGTTAGGAAAAATACAATACATGAGAGAAAAAATTCTCCAGCACCAGCCAAGCCCGGGGACCCACTCTAAAGCCCCACCCTGACTGCTGCTGAACATTGCCTAGAAATGTCTCACTCTTTGTGTTATATATATTTTTTTACCTAATACATGGGACACTTGTAGGCACTTTACATTATAGCAAGAATGCCTAGAAATGTCCCAAATGTTTTGTTAGGGAAAAATACAATACATGAGAGAAAAAATTCTCCAGCACCAGCCAAGCCCAGGGACCCAATCTAAAGCCCAACCCTGAGTGCTGAAAATTGCCTATAAATGTCTCACTCTTTGTGTTATGTAACAAAATGACATGGGACACTTGTAGGCACTTTACATTATAGCAAGAATGCCTAGAAATGTCCCACAAGTTTTTTTAGGGAAAAATGAAATACATGGTAGAAAAAATTCTCCAGAACCAGCCACGCCTGGGGAGCATCTCTAAAGCCCAACCTGAGTGCTGAAAAATGCCTGGAAATGTCTCACACTTTGTGGTAGGTATAAACTAAAAAAAAAAAATACTTGGGACACTTGTAGGCACTTTTCATTACAGCAAGAATGCCTAGAAATGTCCCAAATGTTTTGTTAGGGAAAAATACAATACATGGGAGAAAAAATTCTCCAGCACCAGCCAAGCCCGGGGACCCACTCTAAAGCCCCACCCTGAGTGCTGAATAATGCCTAGAAATGTATCACTCTTTTTTTTAGGTAAAAAAAAATATTATAATACATGGGACACTTGTAGGCATTTTACATTATAGCAAGAATGCCTAGAAATGTCCCAAATCTTTTGTTAGGAAAAATTCCAATACATGGTAGAAAAAATCCTCCAGCACCAGCCAAGCCCAGGGACCCAATCTAAAGCCCAACCCTGAGTGCTGAAAATTGCCTAGAAATGTCTCTCTTTGTGTTATGCAAAAAAATACATGGGACACTTGTAGGCACTTTACATAATAGCAAGAATGCCTAGAAATCTCCCAAATGTTTCGTTAGGAAAAAAAATACAATACAAGAGAGAAAAAATTCTCCAGCACCTGCCAAGCCCTGGGACTCACTCTAAAGCCCCACCCTGACAGCTGCTGAAAAATGCCTAGAAATGTCTCACTCTTTGTGTTAGGTAAAAAAATATATATAATACATGGGACACTTGTAGGCACTTTACATTATAGCAAGAATGCCTAGAAATGTTTTCTTAGGGAAAAATGAAATACATGGGAGAAAACATTCTCCAGCACACGCCTAGCCTGGGGAGCATCTCTAAAGCCCAACCCTGAGTGCTGAAAAATAACTAGAAATGTCTCACTCTTTGTGTTAGGTTAAAAAAAAAATATTAATACATGGGACACTTGTAGGCACTTTTCATTACAGCAAGAATGCCTAGAACTGTCCCACAAGTTTTGTTAGGGAAAAATGAAATACATGGTAGAAACAATTCTCCAGCATATGCCTAGCCTGGGGAGCCACTCTAAAGCCCCACCCTGACTGCCTCTGAACAATGCCTAGAAATGTCTCACTCTTTGTGTTAGGTAAAAAAAATAGAAAATAAAATACATGGGACACTTGTAGGCACTTCACATTATAGCAAGAATGCCAAGAAATGTCCGAAATGTTTTGTTAGGGAAAAGTTAAATACATGGGAGAAAAAATTCTCCAGCGCCAGCGACGCCTGGGGAGCATCTCTAAAGCCCAACCCTGAGTGCTGAAAAATGCCTGGAAATGTCTCACACTTTGTGTTAGGTATAAACTAAAAAAAAAAAATACTTGGGACACTTGTAGGCACTTTTCATTACAGCAAGAATGCCTAGAAATGTCCCAAATGTTTTGTTAGGGAAAAATACAATACATGGGAGAAAAAATTCTCCAGCACCAGCCAAGCCCGGGGAGCCACTGTAAAGCCCCACCCTGACTGCTGCTGAACAATGCCTAGAAATGTCTCACTCTTTGTGTTAGGTAAAAAAATAAAAAAAAAAATACATGGGACACTTGTAGGCACTTTACATAATAGCAAGAATGCCTAGAAATCTCCCAAATGTTTCGTTAGGAAAAAAAATACAATACAAGAGAGAAAAAATTCTCCAGCACCTGCCAAGCCCTGGGACTCACTCTAAAGCCCCACCCTGACAGCTGCTGAAAAATGCCTAGAAATGTCTCACTCTTTGTGTTAGGTAAAAAAATATATATAATACATGGGACACTTGTAGGCACTTTACATTATAGCAAGAATGCCTAGAAATGTTTTCTTAGGGAAAAATGAAATACATGGGAGAAAACATTCTCCAGCACACGCCTAGCCTGGGGAGCATCTCTAAAGCCCAACCCTGAGTGCTGAAAAATAACTAGAAATGTCTCACTCTTTGTGTTAGGTTAAAAAAAAAATATTAATACATGGGACACTTGTAGGCACTTTTCATTACAGCAAGAATGCCTAGAACTGTCCCACAAGTTTTGTTAGGGAAAAATGAAATACATGGTAGAAACAATTCTCCAGCATATGCCTAGCCTGGGGAGCCACTCTAAAGCCCCACCCTGACTGCCTCTGAACAATGCCTAGAAATGTCTCACTCTTTGTGTTAGGTAAAAAAAATAGAAAATAAAATACATGGGACACTTGTAGGCACTTCACATTATAGCAAGAATGCCAAGAAATGTCCGAAATGTTTTGTTAGGGAAAAGTTAAATACATGGGAGAAAAAATTCTCCAGCGCCAGCGACGCCTGGGGAGCATCTCTAAAGCCCAACCCTGAGTGCTGAAAAATGCCTGGAAATGTCTCACACTTTGTGTTAGGTATAAACTAAAAAAAAAAAATACTTGGGACACTTGTAGGCACTTTTCATTACAGCAAGAATGCCTAGAAATGTCCCAAATGTTTTGTTAGGGAAAAATACAATACATGGGAGAAAAAATTCTCCAGCACCAGCCAAGCCCGGGGAGCCACTGTAAAGCCCCACCCTGACTGCTGCTGAACAATGCCTAGAAATGTCTCACTCTTTGTGTTAGGTAAAAAAATAAAAAAAAAAATACATGGGACACTTGTAGGCACTTCAAATTATAGCAAGAATGCCTAGAAATGTCCGAAATGTTTTGTTAGGGAAAAGTTAAATACATGGGTTAGGTTTTTGAAGTTATCTCGATGACTCCCCCCGCTTCATCCAACGACTGGGCGGTTTGGAATAGGGAGCCAAAGGCAATGCACTGGCCCACGCACGTCATCAATACTCTCCTTTCTTCACATATCCCCTTTACCGAATTGGTTTTAAACCGTAGTTTCAGTGTACTTGCTTTTGTATTGTTTTTTTAATGTAAGTTAGGTTTGGTCTTTAGATGAAAGTGATTTTTTATTTATTTGATAGGCTTTGGTTTTCTTTTTTGTCCTGTATTAAAGTTTATTAAGGAGTTGTTTTGACTCCATGTCTTTGTATTGTTTTGTTTGTAAAAAACAATTTGGACTATTTTTAGCTATTTTGTGTTTTTCTAAATCTATATATTAGGTGACACATCATCAGTAGTGTACCTCAGGGTCATTGGATGTTTCGGCCATTACCACCAGACACCCTCTCCCAAAGAAGGCCCCGCCGGGGTTGATCAAACCCCAGGGTGTGTCCCACTAAGTTTTAGAGTAATCTAAATCTAAGGTATTTTTAGAAAGGATTCTTGTTTGTCGCTTTTTAGGGATTAAGGTCATATAAAGTGGTTAGATTTAGGGTTAGGTTTAGGATTGGGGACAAGTGGTTAGGTTTAGGCGTAGGGTTGAGTGGTTAGGGTTAGGGTTTAGGATCCTGTCCAGGTCTAGAGTTTAAGTGGTTTAGGGTTAGGTTTAGGGCTAGGGTTAGAGATTTAGGTTTAGGTCTGGGTTAAAATGGTTAGGGTTAGTATTTAAGGTCATGTCTACGTCTAAATGAAAGCTGTTTAAGGTTGGGTTAAGGTTAGTGGTTAATGTTTTAGGGATAGGTTTAATTTGTAACGATAAGAGTTCTGTGTAAGTATAAAGTTAAATAGGTAAGGTTTTTTTTGTTGTTCGGTATTGGTTAAATATTTAAATTGTTTAGGGTTAGGGTTAGGGTTAGGGTTAGGGATGAAAGCACATTGGAGAAGGAGATATTCTTGAATAACTTTTTTTCTGAAGGTCGTAGAGACTTGGAAAGTGGTTTCTATTGAACTAATGTGGGTCCTGCGGATCGATTGGTGCCATCCCCGAGCTCCTACGACCTTCGGAAGGGGTCGAAGTAGCAAATGGCCGAAAAGCCGAGGAGATATTCTTGAATAACTTTTTTTGTGAAGGTCGTAGAGAGTGGGAGAGGGCATTTGTTAGGGTTAGGGTTAGGGTTAGGGATGAAAGCACATTGGAGAAGGAGATATTCTTGAATAACTTTTTTTCTGAAGGTCGTAGAGACTTGGAAAGTGGTTTCTATTGAACTAACGTGGGTCCTGCGGATCGATTGGTGCCATCCCCGAGCTCCTACGACCTTCGGAAGGGGTCGAAGTAGCAAATGGCCGAAAAGCCGAGGAGATATTCTTGAATAACTTTTTTTGTGAAGGTCGTAGAGAGTGGGAGAGGGTTAGGGTTAGGGTTAGGGTTAGGATTAGGGATGAAAGCACATTGGAGAAGGAGATATTCTTGAATAACTTTTTTTCTGAAGGTCGTAGAGACTTGGAAAGTGGTTTCTATTGAACTAATGTGGGTTAGGGTTAGGGTTAGGGTTAGGGTTAGGGTTAGGGTTAGGGTTAGGGTTAGGGTTAGGGTTAGGGTTTAGGGTTAGGGTTAGGGTTAGGGTTAGGTGAAAACGGTAATATCCGTTGACCCGACAAGTCAGGTCAAACGTTATGCACGGGCCCTCCTGGGACATGGGATGCCCCTCACTTGGTAAAATAACCATAAATATCCAATAAAAGTGTTGTAACAACACCCTGATTTTTTACAGGTATGTGAAACACACTGTGGTAAAATAACCGTAAGTAAATCCTAATGATGTCGTAATAACACACTGATTTTTACAGTTGTGTTAAACATGTTGTAATTACAGCTAAATAAACATCCAATGAACTATATACAAATTTACAAATATGTCTTGAGTCTCTCCGCTCAGCCGAGGGAGGGTAAATGGCTTAGTCAGGTAAGTACAATTTGTCATTTTTGCTTAAAGTCCGTAGGCCCTGTCGCGACGTTTCGAAATTTGTTTATCTTCATCAGGCTAGGGCAGGTAAGTAGGTCAGGTCGAATTAAGAGGTAAGTCATCCCCATGGTGGGTCTCTGGGAGAGCTTGTCCCTGATCTTGCTCCATGAGGCATTTTGTCTTGTCTGAGACTGGCCAAGGAGTTGCAATCATTTATATAGCCCATCTAGCTCCTCCCCCTGGTGAAATTTCCTTGTCCCTCCGAAACACAGCACTCCAACAAGCACTCATTCCCATACTCCTTTTCCATCAATTCCATTAAAATAGGCTCCAATCACACACCTATAGGGATCTCTTGTCCTCTAAATATTAAACACAGTTGGGTGGGGTATACCAGGGAATTAATTGCCTTCTCTCTGAGGTCTTACTGCCTATTTAGGTCTTTCTTCCTGTACTGTACTTGCCCAAAATTAAAGAGTTGCAAACCAACTGGTTGTGGAATCTATGTTTTTTGGTCAATAATCTCAAAGGAGTTAGGTGAGATGTCTCAGGTCACTCGTTCTGTCCAGGGGTCAAAGGTTAGGTTTAGGTAGGGGGTCCCTATGGTTAGGGTTAGGGTAGTGGGACCCTGATTAGGGATATTGATGACTATGTGGTCATAACTACTGACTAAGGGAATCCAAATTGGTGTGGTTTGTATAGGTTCAAATTAAATTTAGTGTGGTCCTGAGTTAAATTACTCTCCATATCAACTACAAACAGCATTTATTATTTTCCAATGGCATCGTGCCCTGAACCAAAATGGGATGGGGGTAAGGGTGAAGGTAAGAGGTAAGTATGGGGTGTAAGAAACCGGGTCCTGGGTCCGTTAATTCCTTTCATTCCAGGTTCCTTTAACATTTTGGCTGCTTTTATGGGAGTCGATTCCCCACTATTGGAAGTAATAGGTAAGTAGTGATTTTTAGAGGGGCATCCCATTAATTGTCCCAGGCGGCACTGGCCAGGGTTAGGTGAAAACGGTAATATCCGTTGACCCGACAAGTCAGGTCAAACGTTATGCACGGGCCCTCCTGGGACATGGGATGCCCCTCACTTGGTAAAATAACCATAAATATCCAATAAAAGTGTTGTAACAACACCCTGATTTTTTACAGGTATGTGAAACACACTGTGGTAAAATAACCGTAAGTAAATCCTAATGATGTCGTAATAACACACTGATTTTTACAGTTGTGTTAAACATGTTGTAATTACAGCTAAATAAACATCCAATGAACTATATACAAATTTACAAATATGTCTTGAGTCTCTCCGCTCAGCCGAGGGAGGGTAAATGGCTTAGTCAGGTAAGTACAATTTGTCATTTTTGCTTAAAGTCCGTAGGCCCTGTCGCGACGTTTCGAAATTTGTTTATCTTCATCAGGCTAGGGCAGGTAAGTAGGTCAGGTCGAATTAAGAGGTAAGTCATCCCCATGGTGGGTCTCTGGGAGAGCTTGTCCCTGATCTTGCTCCATGAGGCATTTTGTCTTGTCTGAGACTGGCCAAGGAGTTGCAATCATTTATATAGCCCATCTAGCTCCTCCCCCTGGTGAAATTTCCTTGTCCCTCCGAAACACAGCACTCCAACAAGCACTCATTCCCATACTCCTTTTCCATCAATTCCATTAAAATAGGCTCCAATCACACACCTATAGGGATCTCTTGTCCTCTAAATATTAAACACAGTTGGGTGGGGTATACCAGGGAATTAATTGCCTTCTCTCTGAGGTCTTACTGCCTATTTAGGTCTTTCTTCCTGTACTGTACTTGCCCAAAATTAAAGAGTTGCAAACCAACTGGTTGTGGAATCTATGTTTTTTGGTCAATAATCTCAAAGGAGTTAGGTGAGATGTCTCAGGTCACTCGTTCTGTCCAGGGGTCAAAGGTTAGGTTTAGGTAGGGGGTCCCTATGGTTAGGGTTAGGGTAGTGGGACCCTGATTAGGGATATTGATGACTATGTGGTCATAACTACTGACTAAGGGAATCCAAATTGGTGTGGTTTGTATAGGTTCAAATTAAATTTAGTGTGGTCCTGAGTTAAATTACTCTCCATATCAACTACAAACAGCATTTATTATTTTCCAATGGCATCGTGCCCTGAACCAAAATGGGATGGGGGTAAGGGTGAAGGTAAGAGGTAAGTATGGGGTGTAAGAAACCGGGTCCTGGGTCCGTTAATTCCTTTCATTCCAGGTTCCTTTAACATTTTGGCTGCTTTTATGGGAGTCGATTCCCCACTATTGGAAGTAATAGGTAAGTAGTGATTTTTAGAGGGGCATCCCATTAATTGTCCCAGGCGGCACTGGCCAGGGTTAGGTGAAAACGGTAATATCCGTTGACCCGACAAGTCAGGTCAAACGTTATGCACGGGCCCTCCTGGGACATGGGATGCCCCTCACTTGGTAAAATAACCATAAATATCCAATAAAAGTGTTGTAACAACACCCTGATTTTTTACAGGTATGTGAAACACACTGTGGTAAAATAACCGTAAGTAAATCCTAATGATGTCGTAATAACACACTGATTTTTACAGTTGTGTTAAACATGTTGTAATTACAGCTAAATAAACATCCAATGAACTATATACAAATTTACAAATATGTCTTGAGTCTCTCCGCTCAGCCGAGGGAGGGTAAATGGCTTAGTCAGGTAAGTACAATTTGTCATTTTTGCTTAAAGTCCGTAGGCCCTGTCGCGACGTTTCGAAATTTGTTTATCTTCATCAGGCTAGGGCAGGTAAGTAGGTCAGGTCGAATTAAGAGGTAAGTCATCCCCATGGTGGGTCTCTGGGAGAGCTTGTCCCTGATCTTGCTCCATGAGGCATTTTGTCTTGTCTGAGACTGGCCAAGGAGTTGCAATCATTTATATAGCCCATCTAGCTCCTCCCCCTGGTGAAATTTCCTTGTCCCTCCGAAACACAGCACTCCAACAAGCACTCATTCCCATACTCCTTTTCCATCAATTCCATTAAAATAGGCTCCAATCACACACCTATAGGGATCTCTTGTCCTCTAAATATTAAACACAGTTGGGTGGGGTATACCAGGGAATTAATTGCCTTCTCTCTGAGGTCTTACTGCCTATTTAGGTCTTTCTTCCTGTACTGTACTTGCCCAAAATTAAAGAGTTGCAAACCAACTGGTTGTGGAATCTATGTTTTTTGGTCAATAATCTCAAAGGAGTTAGGTGAGATGTCTCAGGTCACTCGTTCTGTCCAGGGGTCAAAGGTTAGGTTTAGGTAGGGGGTCCCTATGGTTAGGGTTAGGGTAGTGGGACCCTGATTAGGGATATTGATGACTATGTGGTCATAACTACTGACTAAGGGAATCCAAATTGGTGTGGTTTGTATAGGTTCAAATTAAATTTAGTGTGGTCCTGAGTTAAATTACTCTCCATATCAACTACAAACAGCATTTATTATTTTCCAATGGCATCGTGCCCTGAACCAAAATGGGATGGGGGTAAGGGTGAAGGTAAGAGGTAAGTATGGGGTGTAAGAAACCGGGTCCTGGGTCCGTTAATTCCTTTCATTCCAGGTTCCTTTAACATTTTGGCTGCTTTTATGGGAGTCGATTCCCCACTATTGGAAGTAATAGGTAAGTAGTGATTTTTAGAGGGGCATCCCATTAATTGTCCCAGGCGGCACTGGCCAGGGTTAGGTGAAAACGGTAATATCCGTTGACCCGACAAGTCAGGTCAAACGTTATGCACGGGCCCTCCTGGGACATGGGATGCCCCTCACTTGGTAAAATAACCATAAATATCCAATAAAAGTGTTGTAACAACACCCTGATTTTTTACAGGTATGTGAAACACACTGTGGTAAAATAACCGTAAGTAAATCCTAATGATGTCGTAATAACACACTGATTTTTACAGTTGTGTTAAACATGTTGTAATTACAGCTAAATAAACATCCAATGAACTATATACAAATTTACAAATATGTCTTGAGTCTCTCCGCTCAGCCGAGGGAGGGTAAATGGCTTAGTCAGGTAAGTACAATTTGTCATTTTTGCTTAAAGTCCGTAGGCCCTGTCGCGACGTTTCGAAATTTGTTTATCTTCATCAGGCTAGGGCAGGTAAGTAGGTCAGGTCGAATTAAGAGGTAAGTCATCCCCATGGTGGGTCTCTGGGAGAGCTTGTCCCTGATCTTGCTCCATGAGGCATTTTGTCTTGTCTGAGACTGGCCAAGGAGTTGCAATCATTTATATAGCCCATCTAGCTCCTCCCCCTGGTGAAATTTCCTTGTCCCTCCGAAACACAGCACTCCAACAAGCACTCATTCCCATACTCCTTTTCCATCAATTCCATTAAAATAGGCTCCAATCACACACCTATAGGGATCTCTTGTCCTCTAAATATTAAACACAGTTGGGTGGGGTATACCAGGGAATTAATTGCCTTCTCTCTGAGGTCTTACTGCCTATTTAGGTCTTTCTTCCTGTACTGTACTTGCCCAAAATTAAAGAGTTGCAAACCAACTGGTTGTGGAATCTATGTTTTTTGGTCAATAATCTCAAAGGAGTTAGGTGAGATGTCTCAGGTCACTCGTTCTGTCCAGGGGTCAAAGGTTAGGTTTAGGTAGGGGGTCCCTATGGTTAGGGTTAGGGTAGTGGGACCCTGATTAGGGATATTGATGACTATGTGGTCATAACTACTGACTAAGGGAATCCAAATTGGTGTGGTTTGTATAGGTTCAAATTAAATTTAGTGTGGTCCTGAGTTAAATTACTCTCCATATCAACTACAAACAGCATTTATTATTTTCCAATGGCATCGTGCCCTGAACCAAAATGGGATGGGGGTAAGGGTGAAGGTAAGAGGTAAGTATGGGGTGTAAGAAACCGGGTCCTGGGTCCGTTAATTCCTTTCATTCCAGGTTCCTTTAACATTTTGGCTGCTTTTATGGGAGTCGATTCCCCACTATTGGAAGTAATAGGTAAGTAGTGATTTTTAGAGGGGCATCCCATTAATTGTCCCAGGCGGCACTGGCCAGGGTTAGGTGAAAACGGTAATATCCGTTGACCCGACAAGTCAGGTCAAACGTTATGCACGGGCCCTCCTGGGACATGGGATGCCCCTCACTTGGTAAAATAACCATAAATATCCAATAAAAGTGTTGTAACAACACCCTGATTTTTTACAGGTATGTGAAACACACTGTGGTAAAATAACCGTAAGTAAATCCTAATGATGTCGTAATAACACACTGATTTTTACAGTTGTGTTAAACATGTTGTAATTACAGCTAAATAAACATCCAATGAACTATATACAAATTTACAAATATGTCTTGAGTCTCTCCGCTCAGCCGAGGGAGGGTAAATGGCTTAGTCAGGTAAGTACAATTTGTCATTTTTGCTTAAAGTCCGTAGGCCCTGTCGCGACGTTTCGAAATTTGTTTATCTTCATCAGGCTAGGGCAGGTAAGTAGGTCAGGTCGAATTAAGAGGTAAGTCATCCCCATGGTGGGTCTCTGGGAGAGCTTGTCCCTGATCTTGCTCCATGAGGCATTTTGTCTTGTCTGAGACTGGCCAAGGAGTTGCAATCATTTATATAGCCCATCTAGCTCCTCCCCCTGGTGAAATTTCCTTGTCCCTCCGAAACACAGCACTCCAACAAGCACTCATTCCCATACTCCTTTTCCATCAATTCCATTAAAATAGGCTCCAATCACACACCTATAGGGATCTCTTGTCCTCTAAATATTAAACACAGTTGGGTGGGGTATACCAGGGAATTAATTGCCTTCTCTCTGAGGTCTTACTGCCTATTTAGGTCTTTCTTCCTGTACTGTACTTGCCCAAAATTAAAGAGTTGCAAACCAACTGGTTGTGGAATCTATGTTTTTTGGTCAATAATCTCAAAGGAGTTAGGTGAGATGTCTCAGGTCACTCGTTCTGTCCAGGGGTCAAAGGTTAGGTTTAGGTAGGGGGTCCCTATGGTTAGGGTTAGGGTAGTGGGACCCTGATTAGGGATATTGATGACTATGTGGTCATAACTACTGACTAAGGGAATCCAAATTGGTGTGGTTTGTATAGGTTCAAATTAAATTTAGTGTGGTCCTGAGTTAAATTACTCTCCATATCAACTACAAACAGCATTTATTATTTTCCAATGGCATCGTGCCCTGAACCAAAATGGGATGGGGGTAAGGGTGAAGGTAAGAGGTAAGTATGGGGTGTAAGAAACCGGGTCCTGGGTCCGTTAATTCCTTTCATTCCAGGTTCCTTTAACATTTTGGCTGCTTTTATGGGAGTCGATTCCCCACTATTGGAAGTAATAGGTAAGTAGTGATTTTTAGAGGGGCATCCCATTAATTGTCCCAGGCGGCACTGGCCAGGGTTAGGTGAAAACGGTAATATCCGTTGACCCGACAAGTCAGGTCAAACGTTATGCACGGGCCCTCCTGGGACATGGGATGCCCCTCACTTGGTAAAATAACCATAAATATCCAATAAAAGTGTTGTAACAACACCCTGATTTTTTACAGGTATGTGAAACACACTGTGGTAAAATAACCGTAAGTAAATCCTAATGATGTCGTAATAACACACTGATTTTTACAGTTGTGTTAAACATGTTGTAATTACAGCTAAATAAACATCCAATGAACTATATACAAATTTACAAATATGTCTTGAGTCTCTCCGCTCAGCCGAGGGAGGGTAAATGGCTTAGTCAGGTAAGTACAATTTGTCATTTTTGCTTAAAGTCCGTAGGCCCTGTCGCGACGTTTCGAAATTTGTTTATCTTCATCAGGCTAGGGCAGGTAAGTAGGTCAGGTCGAATTAAGAGGTAAGTCATCCCCATGGTGGGTCTCTGGGAGAGCTTGTCCCTGATCTTGCTCCATGAGGCATTTTGTCTTGTCTGAGACTGGCCAAGGAGTTGCAATCATTTATATAGCCCATCTAGCTCCTCCCCCTGGTGAAATTTCCTTGTCCCTCCGAAACACAGCACTCCAACAAGCACTCATTCCCATACTCCTTTTCCATCAATTCCATTAAAATAGGCTCCAATCACACACCTATAGGGATCTCTTGTCCTCTAAATATTAAACACAGTTGGGTGGGGTATACCAGGGAATTAATTGCCTTCTCTCTGAGGTCTTACTGCCTATTTAGGTCTTTCTTCCTGTACTGTACTTGCCCAAAATTAAAGAGTTGCAAACCAACTGGTTGTGGAATCTATGTTTTTTGGTCAATAATCTCAAAGGAGTTAGGTGAGATGTCTCAGGTCACTCGTTCTGTCCAGGGGTCAAAGGTTAGGTTTAGGTAGGGGGTCCCTATGGTTAGGGTTAGGGTAGTGGGACCCTGATTAGGGATATTGATGACTATGTGGTCATAACTACTGACTAAGGGAATCCAAATTGGTGTGGTTTGTATAGGTTCAAATTAAATTTAGTGTGGTCCTGAGTTAAATTACTCTCCATATCAACTACAAACAGCATTTATTATTTTCCAATGGCATCGTGCCCTGAACCAAAATGGGATGGGGGTAAGGGTGAAGGTAAGAGGTAAGTATGGGGTGTAAGAAACCGGGTCCTGGGTCCGTTAATTCCTTTCATTCCAGGTTCCTTTAACATTTTGGCTGCTTTTATGGGAGTCGATTCCCCACTATTGGAAGTAATAGGTAAGTAGTGATTTTTAGAGGGGCATCCCATTAATTGTCCCAGGCGGCACTGGCCAGGGTTAGGTGAAAACGGTAATATCCGTTGACCCGACAAGTCAGGTCAAACGTTATGCACGGGCCCTCCTGGGACATGGGATGCCCCTCACTTGGTAAAATAACCATAAATATCCAATAAAAGTGTTGTAACAACACCCTGATTTTTTACAGGTATGTGAAACACACTGTGGTAAAATAACCGTAAGTAAATCCTAATGATGTCGTAATAACACACTGATTTTTACAGTTGTGTTAAACATGTTGTAATTACAGCTAAATAAACATCCAATGAACTATATACAAATTTACAAATATGTCTTGAGTCTCTCCGCTCAGCCGAGGGAGGGTAAATGGCTTAGTCAGGTAAGTACAATTTGTCATTTTTGCTTAAAGTCCGTAGGCCCTGTCGCGACGTTTCGAAATTTGTTTATCTTCATCAGGCTAGGGCAGGTAAGTAGGTCAGGTCGAATTAAGAGGTAAGTCATCCCCATGGTGGGTCTCTGGGAGAGCTTGTCCCTGATCTTGCTCCATGAGGCATTTTGTCTTGTCTGAGACTGGCCAAGGAGTTGCAATCATTTATATAGCCCATCTAGCTCCTCCCCCTGGTGAAATTTCCTTGTCCCTCCGAAACACAGCACTCCAACAAGCACTCATTCCCATACTCCTTTTCCATCAATTCCATTAAAATAGGCTCCAATCACACACCTATAGGGATCTCTTGTCCTCTAAATATTAAACACAGTTGGGTGGGGTATACCAGGGAATTAATTGCCTTCTCTCTGAGGTCTTACTGCCTATTTAGGTCTTTCTTCCTGTACTGTACTTGCCCAAAATTAAAGAGTTGCAAACCAACTGGTTGTGGAATCTATGTTTTTTGGTCAATAATCTCAAAGGAGTTAGGTGAGATGTCTCAGGTCACTCGTTCTGTCCAGGGGTCAAAGGTTAGGTTTAGGTAGGGGGTCCCTATGGTTAGGGTTAGGGTAGTGGGACCCTGATTAGGGATATTGATGACTATGTGGTCATAACTACTGACTAAGGGAATCCAAATTGGTGTGGTTTGTATAGGTTCAAATTAAATTTAGTGTGGTCCTGAGTTAAATTACTCTCCATATCAACTACAAACAGCATTTATTATTTTCCAATGGCATCGTGCCCTGAACCAAAATGGGATGGGGGTAAGGGTGAAGGTAAGAGGTAAGTATGGGGTGTAAGAAACCGGGTCCTGGGTCCGTTAATTCCTTTCATTCCAGGTTCCTTTAACATTTTGGCTGCTTTTATGGGAGTCGATTCCCCACTATTGGAAGTAATAGGTAAGTAGTGATTTTTAGAGGGGCATCCCATTAATTGTCCCAGGCGGCACTGGCCAGGGTTAGGTGAAAACGGTAATATCCGTTGACCCGACAAGTCAGGTCAAACGTTATGCACGGGCCCTCCTGGGACATGGGATGCCCCTCACTTGGTAAAATAACCATAAATATCCAATAAAAGTGTTGTAACAACACCCTGATTTTTTACAGGTATGTGAAACACACTGTGGTAAAATAACCGTAAGTAAATCCTAATGATGTTAGGGTTAGGGTTAGGGTTAGGGTTAGGGTTAGGGTTAGGGTTAGGATTAGGGATGAAAGCACATTGGAGAAGGAGATATTCTTGAATAACTTTTTTTCTGAAGGTCGTAGAGACTTGGAAAGTGGTTTCTATTGAACTAATGTGGGTCCTGCGGATCGATTGGTGCCATCCCCGAGCTCCTCCGACCTTCGGAAGGGGTCGAAGTAGCAAATGGCCGAAAACCCGAGGAGATATTCTTGAATAACTTTTTTTGTGAAGGTCGTAGAGAGTGGGAGAGGGCATTTGTTTCAGGCAAGTGGGGTATTGCGCATCGATTGGTACCATTTTCGAGCTTCTACGACCTTCGGAAGGGGTCGAACGCCCAAATCCCCAAAAGTGGGCGGGGCTAGTTCGGAATTTCTGATTTCTGGTGGAATTTGTGTCGATCTTACCTGCATTCTTACCTCTCAGGTTGAATGAAGAGGGGCCTGATGTTTGTCCAGACCACTGCCTCCTTGGCCCCCCATGATTGGGTTAGGGTTAGGGTTAGGGTTAGGGTTAGTATTAGGGATGAAAGCACATTGGAGAAGGAGATATTCTTGAATAACTTTTTTTCTGAAGGTCGTAGAGACTTGGAAAGTGGTTTCTATTGAACTAATGTGGGTCCTGCGGATCGATTGGTGCCATCCCCGAGCTCCTACGACCTTCGGAAGGGGTCGAAGTAGCGAATGGCCGAAAAGCCGAGGAGATATTCTTGAATAACTTTTTTTGTGAAGGTCGTAGAGACTTGGAAAGTGGTTTCTATTGAACTAATGTGGGTCCTGCGGATCGATTGGTGCCATCCCCGAGCTCCTACGACCTTCGGAAGGGGTCGAAGTAGCGAATGGCCGAAAAGCCGAGGAGATATTCTTGAATAACTTTTTTTGTGAAGGTCGTAGAGAGTGGGAGAGGGCATTTGTTTCTGGCAAGTGGGGTATTGCGCATCGATTGGTACCATTTTCGAGCTTCTACGACCTTCGGAAGGGGTCGAACGCCCAAATCCCCAAAAGTGGGCGGGGCTAGTTCGGAATTTCTGATTTCTGGTGGAATTTGTGTCGATCTTACCTGCATTCTTACCTCTCAGGTTGAATGAAGAGGGGCCTGATGTTTGTCCAGACCACTGCCTCCTTGGCCCCCCATGATTGGGTTAGGGTTAGGGTTAGGGTTAGGGTTAGGATTAGGGATGAAAGCACATTGGAGAAGGAGATATTCTTGAATAACTTTTTTTCTGAAGGTCGTAGAGACTTGGAAAGTGGTTTCTATTGAACTAATGTGGGTCCTGCGGATCGATTGGTGCCATCCCCGAGCTCCTACGACCTTCGGAAGGGGTCGAAGTAGCGAATGGCCGAAAAGCCGAGGAGATATTCTTGAATAACTTTTTTTGTGAAGGTCGTAGAGACTTGGAAAGTGGTTTCTATTGAACTAATGTGGGTCCTGCGGATCGATTGGTGCCATCCCCGAGCTCCTACGACCTTCGGAAGGGGTCGAAGTAGCGAATGGCCGAAAAGCCGAGGAGATATTCTTGAATAACTTTTTTTGTGAAGGTCGTAGAGAGTGGGAGAGGGCATTTGTTTCTGGCAAGTGGGGTATTGCGCATCGATTGGTACCATTTTCGAGCTTCTACGACCTTCGGAAGGGGTCGAACGCCCAAATCCCCAAAAGTGGGCGGGGCTAGTTCGGAATTTCTGATTTCTGGTGGAATTTCTGTGGATCTTACCTGCATTCTTACCTTTCAGGCTGAATGAAGAGGGGCCTGATGTGTGTCCAGACCACTGGCTCCTTGGCCCCCCATGATTGGGCCCCCAGAAGAGATGATTGGGCCCCCAGAAGAGCTCCTGTGCCCCATACACCGCACGGCCCAAGGAGATGCTTCACTCTCATTCTTCCAAGCGACTGATTTTGGATTTCTCCAAGATTTGTCTAATGAGCTGTTTGATCTGTGGGGCACTTGTCTTGTGTGTGAGTTCACCTTGGTCATGGTTTTTCCTGAATTTAGGGTTTTGAATTTGATGTGATAAAATGACATTTCTGAGGAGAATTCTCTGTTGAGATGGTGAATATCCTGTAATTTTGAGTTTTGGTGTCTTCTATGCCGAGATATTTGAGAGAAACGGGATTGTAATTAGGCCGCCTCATTAGCATAGCCTGCTGAGGAGATATTCTTGAATAACTTTTGTTGTGAAGGTCGTAGAGACTTGGAAAGGGCGTCTGTCTCTACCAAACGGGGTACTGCGGATCGATTGGTACCATCCCCGAGCTTCTAGGACCTTGGGAAGGGGTCGAACGAGCGAATCTGAAAAGTGGGCGGGGTTAGGTTTAGGCAAGGGGTGGTGTGGTTAGGGTAAGGGTCTAAGGAACCTGACTAGGCATCGAATCGAAGTCCAGAACCTCTGAATAAGAAAGTCGCTAAAACAGCTAGGGTTAAGGTAAGGGTTAGGGTTAGGGTTAGGGTTAGGATTAGGGATGAAAGCACATTGGAGAAGGAGATATTCTTGAATAACTTTTTTTCTGAAGGTCGTAGAGACTTGGAAAGTGGTTTCTATTGAACTAATGTGGGTCCTGCGGATCGATTGGTGCCATCCCCGAGCTCCTCCGACCTTCGGAAGGGGTCGAAGTAGCAAATGGCCGAAAACCCGAGGAGATATTCTTGAATAACTTTTTTTGTGAAGGTCGTAGAGAGTGGGAGAGGGCATTTGTTTCAGGCAAGTGGGGTATTGCGCATCGATTGGTACCATTTTCGAGCTTCTACGACCTTCGGAAGGGGTCGAACGCCCAAATCCCCAAAAGTGGGCGGGGCTAGTTCGGAATTTCTGATTTCTGGTGGAATTTGTGTCGATCTTACCTGCATTCTTACCTCTCAGGTTGAATGAAGAGGGGCCTGATGTTTGTCCAGACCACTGCCTCCTTGGCCCCCCATGATTGGGCCCCCAGAAGAGATGATTGGGCCCCCAGAAGAGCTCCTGTGCCCCATACACCGCACGGCCCAAGGAGATGCTTCACTGTCATTCTTCCAAGCGACTGATTTTGGATTTCTCCAAGATTTGTCTAATGAGCTGTTTGATCTGTGGGGCACTTGTCTTGTGTGTGAGTTCACCTTGGTCATGGTTTTTCCTGAATTTAGGGTTTTGAATTTGATGTGATAAAATGACATTTCTGAGGAGAATTCTCTGTTGGGATGGTGAATATCCTGTAATTTTGAGTTTTGGTGTCTTCTATGCCGAGATATTTGAGAGAAACGGGATTGTAATTAGGCAGCCTCATTAGCATAGCCTGCTGAGGAGATATTCTAGAATAACTTTTGCTGTGAAGGTCGTAGAGACTTGGAAAGGGCGTCTGTCTCTACTAAATGGGGTACTGCGGATCGATTGGTACCATCGCCGAGCTTCTAGGACCTTGGGAAGGGGTCGAACGAGCGAATCTGAAAAGTGGGCGGGGTTAGGTTTAGGCAAGGGGTGGTGTGGTTAGGGTAAGGGTCTAAGGAACCTGACTAGGCATAGAATCGAAGTCCAGAACCTCTGAATAAGAAAGTCGCTAAAACAGCTAGGGTTAAGGTAAGGATTAGGGATGAAAGCACATTGGAGAAGGAGATATTCTTGAATAACTTTTTTTCTGAAGGTCGTAGAGAGTGGGAGAGGGCATTTGTTTCAGGCAAGTGGGGTATTGCGCATCGATTGGTACCATTTTCGAGCTTCTACGACCTTCGGAAGGGGTCGAACGCCCAAATCCCCAAAAGTGGGCGGGGCTAGTTCGGAATTTCTGATTTCTGGTGGAATTTGTGTCGATCTTACCTGCATTCTTACCTCTCAGGTTGAATGAAGAGGGGCCTGATGTTTGTCCAGACCACTGCCTCCTTGGCCCCCCATGATTGGGCCCCCAGAAGAGCTCCTGTGCCCCATACACCGCACGGCCCAAGGAGATGCTTCACTGTCATTCTTCCAAGCGACTGATTTTGGATTTCTCAAAGATTTGTCTAATGAGCTGTTTGATCTGTGGGGCACTTGTCTTGTGTGTGAGTTCACCTTGGTCATGGTTAGGGTTAGGGTTAGGGTTAGGGATGAAAGCACATTGGAGAAGGAGATATTCTTGAATAGGGTTAGGGTTAGGGTTAGGTAAGAACGGTAATATCCGTGGACCGACCCCGTCGGTCCAACGTTATGCACAGGCCCTCCTGGAACATAGGGTGGGTTAGGGTTAGGGTTAGGGTTAGGGTTAGGGTTAGGGTTAGGATTAGGGATGAAAGCACATTGGAGAAGGAGATATTCTTGAATAACTTTTTTTCTGAAGGTCGTAGAGACTTGGAAAGTGGTTTCTATTGAACTAATGTGGGTCCTGCGGATCGATTGGTGCCATCCCCGAGCTCCTACGACCTTCGGAAGGGGTCGAAGTAGCGAATGGCCGAAAAGCCGAGGAGATATTCTTGAATAACTTTTTTTGTGAAGGTCGTAGAGACTTGGAAAGGGTTAGGGTTAGGGTTAGGGTTAGGGTTAGGGTTAGGGTTAGGGATGAAAGCACATTGGAGAAGGAGATATTCTTGAATAACTTTTTTTCTGAAGGTCGTAGAGACTTGGAAAGTGGTTTCTATTGAACTAATGTGGGTCCTGCGGATCGATTGGTGCCATCCCCGAGCTCCTACGACCTTCGGAAGGGGTCGAAGTAGCGAATGGCCGAAAAGCCGAGGAGATATTCTTGAATAACTTTTTTTGTGAAGGTCGTAGAGACTTGGAAAGTGGTTTCTATTGAACTAATGTGGGTCCTGCGGATCGATTGGTGCCATCCCCGAGCTCCTACGACCTTCGGAAGGGGTCGAAGTAGCGAATGGCCGAAAAGCCGAGGAGATATTCTTGAATAACTTTTTTTGTGAAGGTCGTAGAGAGTGGGAGAGGGCATTTGTTTCTGGCAAGTGGGGTATTGCGCATCGATTGGTACCATTTTCGAGCTTCTACGACCTTCGGAAGGGGTCGAACGCCCAAATCCCCAAAAGTGGGCGGGGCTAGTTCGGAATTTCTGATTTCTGGTGGAATTTCTGTGGATCTTACCTGCATTCTTACCTTTCAGGCTGAATGAAGAGGGGCCTGATGTGTGTCCAGACCACTGGCTCCTTGGCCCCCCATGATTGGGCCCCCAGAAGAGATGATTGGGCCCCCAGAAGAGCTCCTGTGCCCCATACACCGCACGGCCCAAGGAGATGCTTCACTCTCATTCTTCCAAGCGACTGATTTTGGATTTCTCCAAGATTTGTCTAATGAGCTGTTTGATCTGTGGGGCACTTGTCTTGTGTGTGAGTTCACCTTGGTCATGGTTTTTCCTGAATTTAGGGTTTTGAATTTGATGTGATAAAATGACATTTCTGAGGAGAATTCTCTGTTGAGATGGTGAATATCCTGTAATTTTGAGTTTTGGTGTCTTCTATGCCGAGATATTTGAGAGAAACGGGATTGTAATTAGGCCGCCTCATTAGCATAGCCTGCTGAGGAGATATTCTTGAATAACTTTTGTTGTGAAGGTCGTAGAGACTTGGAAAGGGCGTCTGTCTCTACCAAACGGGGTACTGCGGATCGATTGGTACCATCCCCGAGCTTCTAGGACCTTGGGAAGGGGTCGAACGAGCGAATCTGAAAAGTGGGCGGGGTTAGGTTTAGGCAAGGGGTGGTGTGGTTAGGGTAAGGGTCTAAGGAACCTGACTAGGCATCGAATCGAAGTCCAGAACCTCTGAATAAGAAAGTCGCTAAAACAGCTAGGGTTAAGGTAAGGGTTAGGGTTAGGGTTAGGGTTAGGATTAGGGATGAAAGCACATTGGAGAAGGAGATATTCTTGAATAACTTTTTTTCTGAAGGTCGTAGAGACTTGGAAAGTGGTTTCTATTGAACTAATGTGGGTCCTGCGGATCGATTGGTGCCATCCCCGAGCTCCTCCGACCTTCGGAAGGGGTCGAAGTAGCAAATGGCCGAAAACCCGAGGAGATATTCTTGAATAACTTTTTTTGTGAAGGTCGTAGAGAGTGGGAGAGGGCATTTGTTTCAGGCAAGTGGGGTATTGCGCATCGATTGGTACCATTTTCGAGCTTCTACGACCTTCGGAAGGGGTCGAACGCCCAAATCCCCAAAAGTGGGCGGGGCTAGTTCGGAATTTCTGATTTCTGGTGGAATTTGTGTCGATCTTACCTGCATTCTTACCTCTCAGGTTGAATGAAGAGGGGCCTGATGTTTGTCCAGACCACTGCCTCCTTGGCCCCCCATGATTGGGCCCCCAGAAGAGATGATTGGGCCCCCAGAAGAGCTCCTGTGCCCCATACACCGCACGGCCCAAGGAGATGCTTCACTGTCATTCTTCCAAGCGACTGATTTTGGATTTCTCCAAGATTTGTCTAATGAGCTGTTTGATCTGTGGGGCACTTGTCTTGTGTGTGAGTTCACCTTGGTCATGGTTTTTCCTGAATTTAGGGTTTTGAATTTGATGTGATAAAATGACATTTCTGAGGAGAATTCTCTGTTGGGATGGTGAATATCCTGTAATTTTGAGTTTTGGTGTCTTCTATGCCGAGATATTTGAGAGAAACGGGATTGTAATTAGGCAGCCTCATTAGCATAGCCTGCTGAGGAGATATTCTAGAATAACTTTTGCTGTGAAGGTCGTAGAGACTTGGAAAGGGCGTCTGTCTCTACTAAATGGGGTACTGCGGATCGATTGGTACCATCGCCGAGCTTCTAGGACCTTGGGAAGGGGTCGAACGAGCGAATCTGAAAAGTGGGCGGGGTTAGGTTTAGGCAAGGGGTGGTGTGGTTAGGGTAAGGGTCTAAGGAACCTGACTAGGCATAGAATCGAAGTCCAGAACCTCTGAATAAGAAAGTCGCTAAAACAGCTAGGGTTAAGGTAAGGATTAGGGATGAAAGCACATTGGAGAAGGAGATATTCTTGAATAACTTTTTTTCTGAAGGTCGTAGAGAGTGGGAGAGGGCATTTGTTTCAGGCAAGTGGGGTATTGCGCATCGATTGGTACCATTTTCGAGCTTCTACGACCTTCGGAAGGGGTCGAACGCCCAAATCCCCAAAAGTGGGCGGGGCTAGTTCGGAATTTCTGATTTCTGGTGGAATTTGTGTCGATCTTACCTGCATTCTTACCTCTCAGGTTGAATGAAGAGGGGCCTGATGTTTGTCCAGACCACTGCCTCCTTGGCCCCCCATGATTGGGCCCCCAGAAGAGCTCCTGTGCCCCATACACCGCACGGCCCAAGGAGATGCTTCACTGTCATTCTTCCAAGCGACTGATTTTGGATTTCTCAAAGATTTGTCTAATGAGCTGTTTGATCTGTGGGGCACTTGTCTTGTGTGTGAGTTCACCTTGGTCATGGTTAGGGTTAGGGTTAGGGTTAGGGATGAAAGCACATTGGAGAAGGAGATATTCTTGAATAGGGTTAGGGTTAGGGTTAGGTAAGAACGGTAATATCCGTGGACCGACCCCGTCGGTCCAACGTTATGCACAGGCCCTCCTGGAACATAGGGTGGGTTAGGGTTAGGGTTAGGGTTAGGGTTAGGGTTAGGGTTAGGATTAGGGATGAAAGCACATTGGAGAAGGAGATATTCTTGAATAACTTTTTTTCTGAAGGTCGTAGAGACTTGGAAAGTGGTTTCTATTGAACTAATGTGGGTCCTGCGGATCGATTGGTGCCATCCCCGAGCTCCTACGACCTTCGGAAGGGGTCGAAGTAGCGAATGGCCGAAAAGCCGAGGAGATATTCTTGAATAACTTTTTTTGTGAAGGTCGTAGAGACTTGGAAAGTGGTTTCTATTGAACTAATGTGGGTCCTGCGGATCGATTGGTGCCATCCCCGAGCTCCTACGACCTTCGGAAGGGGTCGAAGTAGCGAATGGCCGAAAAGCCGAGGAGATATTCTTGAATAACTTTTTTTGTGAAGGTCGTAGAGAGTGGGAGAGGGCATTTGTTTCTGGCAAGTGGGGTATTGCGCATCGATTGGTACCATTTTCGAGCTTCTACGACCTTCGGAAGGGGTCGAACGCCCAAATCCCCAAAAGTGGGCGGGGCTAGTTCGGAATTTCTGATTTCTGGTGGAATTTCTGTGGATCTTACCTGCATTCTTACCTTTCAGGCTGAATGAAGAGGGGCCTGATGTGTGTCCAGACCACTGGCTCCTTGGCCCCCCATGATTGGGCCCCCAGAAGAGATGATTGGGCCCCCAGAAGAGCTCCTGTGCCCCATACACCGCACGGCCCAAGGAGATGCTTCACTCTCATTCTTCCAAGCGACTGATTTTGGATTTCTCCAAGATTTGTCTAATGAGCTGTTTGATCTGTGGGGCACTTGTCTTGTGTGTGAGTTCACCTTGGTCATGGTTTTTCCTGAATTTAGGGTTTTGAATTTGATGTGATAAAATGACATTTCTGAGGAGAATTCTCTGTTGAGATGGTGAATATCCTGTAATTTTGAGTTTTGGTGTCTTCTATGCCGAGATATTTGAGAGAAACGGGATTGTAATTAGGCCGCCTCATTAGCATAGCCTGCTGAGGAGATATTCTTGAATAACTTTTGTTGTGAAGGTCGTAGAGACTTGGAAAGGGCGTCTGTCTCTACCAAACGGGGTACTGCGGATCGATTGGTACCATCCCCGAGCTTCTAGGACCTTGGGAAGGGGTCGAACGAGCGAATCTGAAAAGTGGGCGGGGTTAGGTTTAGGCAAGGGGTGGTGTGGTTAGGGTAAGGGTCTAAGGAACCTGACTAGGCATCGAATCGAAGTCCAGAACCTCTGAATAAGAAAGTCGCTAAAACAGCTAGGGTTAAGGTAAGGGTTAGGGTTAGGGTTAGGGTTAGGATTAGGGATGAAAGCACATTGGAGAAGGAGATATTCTTGAATAACTTTTTTTCTGAAGGTCGTAGAGACTTGGAAAGTGGTTTCTATTGAACTAATGTGGGTCCTGCGGATCGATTGGTGCCATCCCCGAGCTCCTCCGACCTTCGGAAGGGGTCGAAGTAGCAAATGGCCGAAAACCCGAGGAGATATTCTTGAATAACTTTTTTTGTGAAGGTCGTAGAGAGTGGGAGAGGGCATTTGTTTCAGGCAAGTGGGGTATTGCGCATCGATTGGTACCATTTTCGAGCTTCTACGACCTTCGGAAGGGGTCGAACGCCCAAATCCCCAAAAGTGGGCGGGGCTAGTTCGGAATTTCTGATTTCTGGTGGAATTTGTGTCGATCTTACCTGCATTCTTACCTCTCAGGTTGAATGAAGAGGGGCCTGATGTTTGTCCAGACCACTGCCTCCTTGGCCCCCCATGATTGGGCCCCCAGAAGAGATGATTGGGCCCCCAGAAGAGCTCCTGTGCCCCATACACCGCACGGCCCAAGGAGATGCTTCACTGTCATTCTTCCAAGCGACTGATTTTGGATTTCTCCAAGATTTGTCTAATGAGCTGTTTGATCTGTGGGGCACTTGTCTTGTGTGTGAGTTCACCTTGGTCATGGTTTTTCCTGAATTTAGGGTTTTGAATTTGATGTGATAAAATGACATTTCTGAGGAGAATTCTCTGTTGGGATGGTGAATATCCTGTAATTTTGAGTTTTGGTGTCTTCTATGCCGAGATATTTGAGAGAAACGGGATTGTAATTAGGCAGCCTCATTAGCATAGCCTGCTGAGGAGATATTCTAGAATAACTTTTGCTGTGAAGGTCGTAGAGACTTGGAAAGGGCGTCTGTCTCTACTAAATGGGGTACTGCGGATCGATTGGTACCATCGCCGAGCTTCTAGGACCTTGGGAAGGGGTCGAACGAGCGAATCTGAAAAGTGGGCGGGGTTAGGTTTAGGCAAGGGGTGGTGTGGTTAGGGTAAGGGTCTAAGGAACCTGACTAGGCATAGAATCGAAGTCCAGAACCTCTGAATAAGAAAGTCGCTAAAACAGCTAGGGTTAAGGTAAGGATTAGGGATGAAAGCACATTGGAGAAGGAGATATTCTTGAATAACTTTTTTTCTGAAGGTCGTAGAGAGTGGGAGAGGGCATTTGTTTCAGGCAAGTGGGGTATTGCGCATCGATTGGTACCATTTTCGAGCTTCTACGACCTTCGGAAGGGGTCGAACGCCCAAATCCCCAAAAGTGGGCGGGGCTAGTTCGGAATTTCTGATTTCTGGTGGAATTTGTGTCGATCTTACCTGCATTCTTACCTCTCAGGTTGAATGAAGAGGGGCCTGATGTTTGTCCAGACCACTGCCTCCTTGGCCCCCCATGATTGGGCCCCCAGAAGAGCTCCTGTGCCCCATACACCGCACGGCCCAAGGAGATGCTTCACTGTCATTCTTCCAAGCGACTGATTTTGGATTTCTCAAAGATTTGTCTAATGAGCTGTTTGATCTGTGGGGCACTTGTCTTGTGTGTGAGTTCACCTTGGTCATGGTTAGGGTTAGGGTTAGGGTTAGGGATGAAAGCACATTGGAGAAGGAGATATTCTTGAATAGGGTTAGGGTTAGGGTTAGGTAAGAACGGTAATATCCGTGGACCGACCCCGTCGGTCCAACGTTATGCACAGGCCCTCCTGGAACATAGGGTGGGTTAGGGTTAGGGTTAGGGTTAGGGTTAGGGTTAGGGTTAGGGTTAGGATTAGGGATGAAAGCACATTGGAGAAGGAGATATTCTTGAATAACTTTTTTTCTGAAGGTCGTAGAGACTTGGAAAGTGGTTTCTATTGAACTAATGTGGGTCCTGCGGATCGATTGGTGCCATCCCCGAGCTCCTACGACCTTCGGAAGGGGTCGAAGTAGCGAATGGCCGAAAAGCCGAGGAGATATTCTTGAATAACTTTTTTTGTGAAGGTCGTAGAGACTTGGAAAGTGGTTTCTATTGAACTAATGTGGGTCCTGCGGATCGATTGGTGCCATCCCCGAGCTCCTACGACCTTCGGAAGGGGTCGAAGTAGCGAATGGCCGAAAAGCCGAGGAGATATTCTTGAATAACTTTTTTTGTGAAGGTCGTAGAGAGTGGGAGAGGGCATTTGTTTCTGGCAAGTGGGGTATTGCGCATCGATTGGTACCATTTTCGAGCTTCTACGACCTTCGGAAGGGGTCGAACGCCCAAATCCCCAAAAGTGGGCGGGGCTAGTTCGGAATTTCTGATTTCTGGTGGAATTTCTGTGGATCTTACCTGCATTCTTACCTTTCAGGCTGAATGAAGAGGGGCCTGATGTGTGTCCAGACCACTGGCTCCTTGGCCCCCCATGATTGGGCCCCCAGAAGAGATGATTGGGCCCCCAGAAGAGCTCCTGTGCCCCATACACCGCACGGCCCAAGGAGATGCTTCACTCTCATTCTTCCAAGCGACTGATTTTGGATTTCTCCAAGATTTGTCTAATGAGCTGTTTGATCTGTGGGGCACTTGTCTTGTGTGTGAGTTCACCTTGGTCATGGTTTTTCCTGAATTTAGGGTTTTGAATTTGATGTGATAAAATGACATTTCTGAGGAGAATTCTCTGTTGAGATGGTGAATATCCTGTAATTTTGAGTTTTGGTGTCTTCTATGCCGAGATATTTGAGAGAAACGGGATTGTAATTAGGCCGCCTCATTAGCATAGCCTGCTGAGGAGATATTCTTGAATAACTTTTGTTGTGAAGGTCGTAGAGACTTGGAAAGGGCGTCTGTCTCTACCAAACGGGGTACTGCGGATCGATTGGTACCATCCCCGAGCTTCTAGGACCTTGGGAAGGGGTCGAACGAGCGAATCTGAAAAGTGGGCGGGGTTAGGTTTAGGCAAGGGGTGGTGTGGTTAGGGTAAGGGTCTAAGGAACCTGACTAGGCATCGAATCGAAGTCCAGAACCTCTGAATAAGAAAGTCGCTAAAACAGCTAGGGTTAAGGTAAGGGTTAGGGTTAGGGTTAGGGTTAGGATTAGGGATGAAAGCACATTGGAGAAGGAGATATTCTTGAATAACTTTTTTTCTGAAGGTCGTAGAGACTTGGAAAGTGGTTTCTATTGAACTAATGTGGGTCCTGCGGATCGATTGGTGCCATCCCCGAGCTCCTCCGACCTTCGGAAGGGGTCGAAGTAGCAAATGGCCGAAAACCCGAGGAGATATTCTTGAATAACTTTTTTTGTGAAGGTCGTAGAGAGTGGGAGAGGGCATTTGTTTCAGGCAAGTGGGGTATTGCGCATCGATTGGTACCATTTTCGAGCTTCTACGACCTTCGGAAGGGGTCGAACGCCCAAATCCCCAAAAGTGGGCGGGGCTAGTTCGGAATTTCTGATTTCTGGTGGAATTTGTGTCGATCTTACCTGCATTCTTACCTCTCAGGTTGAATGAAGAGGGGCCTGATGTTTGTCCAGACCACTGCCTCCTTGGCCCCCCATGATTGGGCCCCCAGAAGAGATGATTGGGCCCCCAGAAGAGCTCCTGTGCCCCATACACCGCACGGCCCAAGGAGATGCTTCACTGTCATTCTTCCAAGCGACTGATTTTGGATTTCTCCAAGATTTGTCTAATGAGCTGTTTGATCTGTGGGGCACTTGTCTTGTGTGTGAGTTCACCTTGGTCATGGTTTTTCCTGAATTTAGGGTTTTGAATTTGATGTGATAAAATGACATTTCTGAGGAGAATTCTCTGTTGGGATGGTGAATATCCTGTAATTTTGAGTTTTGGTGTCTTCTATGCCGAGATATTTGAGAGAAACGGGATTGTAATTAGGCAGCCTCATTAGCATAGCCTGCTGAGGAGATATTCTAGAATAACTTTTGCTGTGAAGGTCGTAGAGACTTGGAAAGGGCGTCTGTCTCTACTAAATGGGGTACTGCGGATCGATTGGTACCATCGCCGAGCTTCTAGGACCTTGGGAAGGGGTCGAACGAGCGAATCTGAAAAGTGGGCGGGGTTAGGTTTAGGCAAGGGGTGGTGTGGTTAGGGTAAGGGTCTAAGGAACCTGACTAGGCATAGAATCGAAGTCCAGAACCTCTGAATAAGAAAGTCGCTAAAACAGCTAGGGTTAAGGTAAGGATTAGGGATGAAAGCACATTGGAGAAGGAGATATTCTTGAATAACTTTTTTTCTGAAGGTCGTAGAGAGTGGGAGAGGGCATTTGTTTCAGGCAAGTGGGGTATTGCGCATCGATTGGTACCATTTTCGAGCTTCTACGACCTTCGGAAGGGGTCGAACGCCCAAATCCCCAAAAGTGGGCGGGGCTAGTTCGGAATTTCTGATTTCTGGTGGAATTTGTGTCGATCTTACCTGCATTCTTACCTCTCAGGTTGAATGAAGAGGGGCCTGATGTTTGTCCAGACCACTGCCTCCTTGGCCCCCCATGATTGGGCCCCCAGAAGAGCTCCTGTGCCCCATACACCGCACGGCCCAAGGAGATGCTTCACTGTCATTCTTCCAAGCGACTGATTTTGGATTTCTCAAAGATTTGTCTAATGAGCTGTTTGATCTGTGGGGCACTTGTCTTGTGTGTGAGTTCACCTTGGTCATGGTTAGGGTTAGGGTTAGGGTTAGGGATGAAAGCACATTGGAGAAGGAGATATTCTTGAATAGGGTTAGGGTTAGGGTTAGGTAAGAACGGTAATATCCGTGGACCGACCCCGTCGGTCCAACGTTATGCACAGGCCCTCCTGGAACATAGGGTGGGTTAGGGTTAGGGTTAGGGTTAGGGTTAGGGTTAGGGTTAGGGATTAGGGATGAAAGCACATTGGAGAAGGAGATATTCTTGAATAACTTTTTTTCTGAAGGTCGTAGAGACTTGGAAAGTGGTTTCTATTGAACTAATGTGGGTCCTGCGGATCGATTGGTGCCATCCCCGAGCTCCTACGACCTTCGGAAGGGGTCGAAGTAGCGAATGGCCGAAAAGCCGAGGAGATATTCTTGAATAACTTTTTTTGTGAAGGTCGTAGAGACTTGGAAAGTGGTTTCTATTGAACTAATGTGGGTCCTGCGGATCGATTGGTGCCATCCCCGAGCTCCTACGACCTTCGGAAGGGGTCGAAGTAGCGAATGGCCGAAAAGCCGAGGAGATATTCTTGAATAACTTTTTTTGTGAAGGTCGTAGAGAGTGGGAGAGGGCATTTGTTTCTGGCAAGTGGGGTATTGCGCATCGATTGGTACCATTTTCGAGCTTCTACGACCTTCGGAAGGGGTCGAACGCCCAAATCCCCAAAAGTGGGCGGGGCTAGTTCGGAATTTCTGATTTCTGGTGGAATTTCTGTGGATCTTACCTGCATTCTTACCTTTCAGGCTGAATGAAGAGGGGCCTGATGTGTGTCCAGACCACTGGCTCCTTGGCCCCCCATGATTGGGCCCCCAGAAGAGATGATTGGGCCCCCAGAAGAGCTCCTGTGCCCCATACACCGCACGGCCCAAGGAGATGCTTCACTCTCATTCTTCCAAGCGACTGATTTTGGATTTCTCCAAGATTTGTCTAATGAGCTGTTTGATCTGTGGGGCACTTGTCTTGTGTGTGAGTTCACCTTGGTCATGGTTTTTCCTGAATTTAGGGTTTTGAATTTGATGTGATAAAATGACATTTCTGAGGAGAATTCTCTGTTGAGATGGTGAATATCCTGTAATTTTGAGTTTTGGTGTCTTCTATGCCGAGATATTTGAGAGAAACGGGATTGTAATTAGGCCGCCTCATTAGCATAGCCTGCTGAGGAGATATTCTTGAATAACTTTTGTTGTGAAGGTCGTAGAGACTTGGAAAGGGCGTCTGTCTCTACCAAACGGGGTACTGCGGATCGATTGGTACCATCCCCGAGCTTCTAGGACCTTGGGAAGGGGTCGAACGAGCGAATCTGAAAAGTGGGCGGGGTTAGGTTTAGGCAAGGGGTGGTGTGGTTAGGGTAAGGGTCTAAGGAACCTGACTAGGCATCGAATCGAAGTCCAGAACCTCTGAATAAGAAAGTCGCTAAAACAGCTAGGGTTAAGGTAAGGGTTAGGGTTAGGGTTAGGGTTAGGATTAGGGATGAAAGCACATTGGAGAAGGAGATATTCTTGAATAACTTTTTTTCTGAAGGTCGTAGAGACTTGGAAAGTGGTTTCTATTGAACTAATGTGGGTCCTGCGGATCGATTGGTGCCATCCCCGAGCTCCTCCGACCTTCGGAAGGGGTCGAAGTAGCAAATGGCCGAAAACCCGAGGAGATATTCTTGAATAACTTTTTTTGTGAAGGTCGTAGAGAGTGGGAGAGGGCATTTGTTTCAGGCAAGTGGGGTATTGCGCATCGATTGGTACCATTTTCGAGCTTCTACGACCTTCGGAAGGGGTCGAACGCCCAAATCCCCAAAAGTGGGCGGGGCTAGTTCGGAATTTCTGATTTCTGGTGGAATTTGTGTCGATCTTACCTGCATTCTTACCTCTCAGGTTGAATGAAGAGGGGCCTGATGTTTGTCCAGACCACTGCCTCCTTGGCCCCCCATGATTGGGCCCCCAGAAGAGATGATTGGGCCCCCAGAAGAGCTCCTGTGCCCCATACACCGCACGGCCCAAGGAGATGCTTCACTGTCATTCTTCCAAGCGACTGATTTTGGATTTCTCCAAGATTTGTCTAATGAGCTGTTTGATCTGTGGGGCACTTGTCTTGTGTGTGAGTTCACCTTGGTCATGGTTTTTCCTGAATTTAGGGTTTTGAATTTGATGTGATAAAATGACATTTCTGAGGAGAATTCTCTGTTGGGATGGTGAATATCCTGTAATTTTGAGTTTTGGTGTCTTCTATGCCGAGATATTTGAGAGAAACGGGATTGTAATTAGGCAGCCTCATTAGCATAGCCTGCTGAGGAGATATTCTAGAATAACTTTTGCTGTGAAGGTCGTAGAGACTTGGAAAGGGCGTCTGTCTCTACTAAATGGGGTACTGCGGATCGATTGGTACCATCGCCGAGCTTCTAGGACCTTGGGAAGGGGTCGAACGAGCGAATCTGAAAAGTGGGCGGGGTTAGGTTTAGGCAAGGGGTGGTGTGGTTAGGGTAAGGGTCTAAGGAACCTGACTAGGCATAGAATCGAAGTCCAGAACCTCTGAATAAGAAAGTCGCTAAAACAGCTAGGGTTAAGGTAAGGATTAGGGATGAAAGCACATTGGAGAAGGAGATATTCTTGAATAACTTTTTTTCTGAAGGTCGTAGAGAGTGGGAGAGGGCATTTGTTTCAGGCAAGTGGGGTATTGCGCATCGATTGGTACCATTTTCGAGCTTCTACGACCTTCGGAAGGGGTCGAACGCCCAAATCCCCAAAAGTGGGCGGGGCTAGTTCGGAATTTCTGATTTCTGGTGGAATTTGTGTCGATCTTACCTGCATTCTTACCTCTCAGGTTGAATGAAGAGGGGCCTGATGTTTGTCCAGACCACTGCCTCCTTGGCCCCCCATGATTGGGCCCCCAGAAGAGCTCCTGTGCCCCATACACCGCACGGCCCAAGGAGATGCTTCACTGTCATTCTTCCAAGCGACTGATTTTGGATTTCTCAAAGATTTGTCTAATGAGCTGTTTGATCTGTGGGGCACTTGTCTTGTGTGTGAGTTCACCTTGGTCATGGTTAGGGTTAGGGTTAGGGTTAGGGATGAAAGCACATTGGAGAAGGAGATATTCTTGAATAGGGTTAGGGTTAGGGTTAGGTAAGAACGGTAATATCCGTGGACCGACCCCGTCGGTCCAACGTTATGCACAGGCCCTCCTGGAACATAGGGTGGGTTAGGGTTAGGGTTAGGGTTAGGGTTAGGGTTAGGGTTAGGGTTAGGGTTAGGATTAGGGATGAAAGCACATTGGAGAAGGAGATATTCTTGAATAACTTTTTTTCTGAAGGTCGTAGAGACTTGGAAAGTGGTTTCTATTGAACTAATGTGGGTCCTGCGGATCGATTGGTGCCATCCCCGAGCTCCTACGACCTTCGGAAGGGGTCGAAGTAGCGAATGGCCGAAAAGCCGAGGAGATATTCTTGAATAACTTTTTTTGTGAAGGTCGTAGAGACTTGGAAAGTGGTTTCTATTGAACTAATGTGGGTCCTGCGGATCGATTGGTGCCATCCCCGAGCTCCTACGACCTTCGGAAGGGGTCGAAGTAGCGAATGGCCGAAAAGCCGAGGAGATATTCTTGAATAACTTTTTTTGTGAAGGTCGTAGAGAGTGGGAGAGGGCATTTGTTTCAGGCAAGTGGGGTATTGCGCATCGATTGGTACCATTTTCGAGCTTCTACGACCTTCGGAAGGGGTCGAACGCCCAAATCCCCAAAAGTGGGCGGGGCTAGTTCGGAATTTCTGATTTCTGGTGGAATTTGTGTCGATCTTACCTGCATTCTTACCTCTCAGGTTGAATGAAGAGGGGCCTGATGTTTGTCCAGACCACTGCCTCCTTGGCCCCCCATGATTGGGCCCCCAGAAGAGATGATTGGGCCCCCAGAAGAGCTCCTGTGCCCCATACACCGCACGGCCCAAGGAGATGCTTCACTGTCATTCTTCCAAGCGACTGATTTTGGATTTCTCCAAGATTTGTCTAATGAGCTGTTTGATCTGTGGGGCACTTGTCTTGTGTGTGAGTTCACCTTGGTCATGGTTTTTCCTGAATTTAGGGTTTTGAATTTGATGTGATAAAATGACATTTCTGAGGAGAATTCTCTGTTGGGATGGTGAATATCCTGTAATTTTGAGTTTTGGTGTCTTCTATGCCGAGATATTTGAGAGAAACGGGATTGTAATTAGGCAGCCTCATTAGCATAGCCTGCTGAGGAGATATTCTAGAATAACTTTTGCTGTGAAGGTCGTAGAGACTTGGAAAGGGCGTCTGTCTCTACTAAATGGGGTACTGCGGATCGATTGGTACCATCGCCGAGCTTCTAGGACCTTGGGAAGGGGTCGAACGAGCGAATCTGAAAAGTGGGCGGGGTTAGGTTTAGGCAAGGGGTGGTGTGGTTAGGGTAAGGGTCTAAGGAACCTGACTAGGCATAGAATCGAAGTCCAGAACCTCTGAATAAGAAAGTCGCTAAAACAGCTAGGGTTAAGGTAAGGATTAGGGATGAAAGCACATTGGAGAAGGAGATATTCTTGAATAACTTTTTTTCTGAAGGTCGTAGAGAGTGGGAGAGGGCATTTGTTTCAGGCAAGTGGGGTATTGCGCATCGATTGGTACCATTTTCGAGCTTCTACGACCTTCGGAAGGGGTCGAACGCCCAAATCCCCAAAAGTGGGCGGGGCTAGTTCGGAATTTCTGATTTCTGGTGGAATTTGTGTCGATCTTACCTGCATTCTTACCTCTCAGGTTGAATGAAGAGGGGCCTGATGTTTGTCCAGACCACTGCCTCCTTGGCCCCCCATGATTGGGCCCCCAGAAGAGCTCCTGTGCCCCATACACCGCACGGCCCAAGGAGATGCTTCACTGTCATTCTTCCAAGCGACTGATTTTGGATTTCTCAAAGATTTGTCTAATGAGCTGTTTGATCTGTGGGGCACTTGTCTTGTGTGTGAGTTCACCTTGGTCATGGTTAGGGTTAGGGTTAGGGTTAGGGATGAAAGCACATTGGAGAAGGAGATATTCTTGAATAGGGTTAGGGTTAGGGTTAGGTAAGAACGGTAATATCCGTGGACCGACCCCGTCGGTCCAACGTTATGCACAGGCCCTCCTGGAACATAGGGTGGGTTAGGGTTAGGGTTAGGGTTAGGGTTAGGGTTAGGGTTAGGGATGAAAGCACATTGGAGAAGGAGATATTCTTGAATAACTTTTTTTCTGAAGGTCGTAGAGACTTGGAAAGTGGTTTCTATTGAACTAATGTGGGTCCTGCGGATCGATTGGTGCCATCCCCGAGCTCCTACGACCTTCGGAAGGGGTCGAAGTAGCGAATGGCCGAAAAGCCGAGGAGATATTCTTGAATAACTTTTTTTGTGAAGGTCGTAGAGACTTGGAAAGTGGTTTCTATTGAACTAATGTGGGTCCTGCGGATCGATTGGTGCCATCCCCGAGCTCCTACGACCTTCGGAAGGGGTCGAAGTAGCGAATGGCCGAAAAGCCGAGGAGATATTCTTGAATAACTTTTTTTGTGAAGGTCGTAGAGAGTGGGAGAGGGCATTTGTTTCTGGCAAGTGGGGTATTGCGCATCGATTGGTACCATTTTCGAGCTTCTACGACCTTCGGAAGGGGTCGAACGCCCAAATCCCCAAAAGTGGGCGGGGCTAGTTCGGAATTTCTGATTTCTGGTGGAATTTCTGTGGATCTTACCTGCATTCTTACCTTTCAGGCTGAATGAAGAGGGGCCTGATGTGTGTCCAGACCACTGGCTCCTTGGCCCCCCATGATTGGGCCCCCAGAAGAGATGATTGGGCCCCCAGAAGAGCTCCTGTGCCCCATACACCGCACGGCCCAAGGAGATGCTTCACTCTCATTCTTCCAAGCGACTGATTTTGGATTTCTCCAAGATTTGTCTAATGAGCTGTTTGATCTGTGGGGCACTTGTCTTGTGTGTGAGTTCACCTTGGTCATGGTTTTTCCTGAATTTAGGGTTTTGAATTTGATGTGATAAAATGACATTTCTGAGGAGAATTCTCTGTTGAGATGGTGAATATCCTGTAATTTTGAGTTTTGGTGTCTTCTATGCCGAGATATTTGAGAGAAACGGGATTGTAATTAGGCCGCCTCATTAGCATAGCCTGCTGAGGAGATATTCTTGAATAACTTTTGTTGTGAAGGTCGTAGAGACTTGGAAAGGGCGTCTGTCTCTACCAAACGGGGTACTGCGGATCGATTGGTACCATCCCCGAGCTTCTAGGACCTTGGGAAGGGGTCGAACGAGCGAATCTGAAAAGTGGGCGGGGTTAGGTTTAGGCAAGGGGTGGTGTGGTTAGGGTAAGGGTCTAAGGAACCTGACTAGGCATCGAATCGAAGTCCAGAACCTCTGAATAAGAAAGTCGCTAAAACAGCTAGGGTTAAGGTAAGGGTTAGGGTTAGGGTTAGGGTTAGGATTAGGGATGAAAGCACATTGGAGAAGGAGATATTCTTGAATAACTTTTTTTCTGAAGGTCGTAGAGACTTGGAAAGTGGTTTCTATTGAACTAATGTGGGTCCTGCGGATCGATTGGTGCCATCCCCGAGCTCCTCCGACCTTCGGAAGGGGTCGAAGTAGCAAATGGCCGAAAACCCGAGGAGATATTCTTGAATAACTTTTTTTGTGAAGGTCGTAGAGAGTGGGAGAGGGCATTTGTTTCAGGCAAGTGGGGTATTGCGCATCGATTGGTACCATTTTCGAGCTTCTACGACCTTCGGAAGGGGTCGAACGCCCAAATCCCCAAAAGTGGGCGGGGCTAGTTCGGAATTTCTGATTTCTGGTGGAATTTGTGTCGATCTTACCTGCATTCTTACCTCTCAGGTTGAATGAAGAGGGGCCTGATGTTTGTCCAGACCACTGCCTCCTTGGCCCCCCATGATTGGGCCCCCAGAAGAGATGATTGGGCCCCCAGAAGAGCTCCTGTGCCCCATACACCGCACGGCCCAAGGAGATGCTTCACTGTCATTCTTCCAAGCGACTGATTTTGGATTTCTCCAAGATTTGTCTAATGAGCTGTTTGATCTGTGGGGCACTTGTCTTGTGTGTGAGTTCACCTTGGTCATGGTTTTTCCTGAATTTAGGGTTTTGAATTTGATGTGATAAAATGACATTTCTGAGGAGAATTCTCTGTTGGGATGGTGAATATCCTGTAATTTTGAGTTTTGGTGTCTTCTATGCCGAGATATTTGAGAGAAACGGGATTGTAATTAGGCAGCCTCATTAGCATAGCCTGCTGAGGAGATATTCTAGAATAACTTTTGCTGTGAAGGTCGTAGAGACTTGGAAAGGGCGTCTGTCTCTACTAAATGGGGTACTGCGGATCGATTGGTACCATCGCCGAGCTTCTAGGACCTTGGGAAGGGGTCGAACGAGCGAATCTGAAAAGTGGGCGGGGTTAGGTTTAGGCAAGGGGTGGTGTGGTTAGGGTAAGGGTCTAAGGAACCTGACTAGGCATAGAATCGAAGTCCAGAACCTCTGAATAAGAAAGTCGCTAAAACAGCTAGGGTTAAGGTAAGGATTAGGGATGAAAGCACATTGGAGAAGGAGATATTCTTGAATAACTTTTTTTCTGAAGGTCGTAGAGAGTGGGAGAGGGCATTTGTTTCAGGCAAGTGGGGTATTGCGCATCGATTGGTACCATTTTCGAGCTTCTACGACCTTCGGAAGGGGTCGAACGCCCAAATCCCCAAAAGTGGGCGGGGCTAGTTCGGAATTTCTGATTTCTGGTGGAATTTGTGTCGATCTTACCTGCATTCTTACCTCTCAGGTTGAATGAAGAGGGGCCTGATGTTTGTCCAGACCACTGCCTCCTTGGCCCCCCATGATTGGGCCCCCAGAAGAGCTCCTGTGCCCCATACACCGCACGGCCCAAGGAGATGCTTCACTGTCATTCTTCCAAGCGACTGATTTTGGATTTCTCAAAGATTTGTCTAATGAGCTGTTTGATCTGTGGGGCACTTGTCTTGTGTGTGAGTTCACCTTGGTCATGGTTAGGGTTAGGGTTAGGGTTAGGGATGAAAGCACATTGGAGAAGGAGATATTCTTGAATAGGGTTAGGGTTAGGGTTAGGTAAGAACGGTAATATCCGTGGACCGACCCCGTCGGTCCAACGTTATGCACAGGCCCTCCTGGAACATAGGGTGGGTTAGGGTTAGGGTTAGGGTTAGGGTTAGGGTTAGGGTTAGGTTAGGGATTAGGGATGAAAGCACATTGGAGAAGGAGATATTCTTGAATAACTTTTTTTCTGAAGGTCGTAGAGACTTGGAAAGTGGTTTCTATTGAACTAATGTGGGTCCTGCGGATCGATTGGTGCCATCCCCGAGCTCCTACGACCTTCGGAAGGGGTCGAAGTAGCGAATGGCCGAAAAGCCGAGGAGATATTCTTGAATAACTTTTTTTGTGAAGGTCGTAGAGACTTGGAAAGTGGTTTCTATTGAACTAATGTGGGTCCTGCGGATCGATTGGTGCCATCCCCGAGCTCCTACGACCTTCGGAAGGGGTCGAAGTAGCGAATGGCCGAAAAGCCGAGGAGATATTCTTGAATAACTTTTTTTGTGAAGGTCGTAGAGAGTGGGAGAGGGCATTTGTTTCTGGCAAGTGGGGTATTGCGCATCGATTGGTACCATTTTCGAGCTTCTACGACCTTCGGAAGGGGTCGAACGCCCAAATCCCCAAAAGTGGGCGGGGCTAGTTCGGAATTTCTGATTTCTGGTGGAATTTCTGTGGATCTTACCTGCATTCTTACCTTTCAGGCTGAATGAAGAGGGGCCTGATGTGTGTCCAGACCACTGGCTCCTTGGCCCCCCATGATTGGGCCCCCAGAAGAGATGATTGGGCCCCCAGAAGAGCTCCTGTGCCCCATACACCGCACGGCCCAAGGAGATGCTTCACTCTCATTCTTCCAAGCGACTGATTTTGGATTTCTCCAAGATTTGTCTAATGAGCTGTTTGATCTGTGGGGCACTTGTCTTGTGTGTGAGTTCACCTTGGTCATGGTTTTTCCTGAATTTAGGGTTTTGAATTTGATGTGATAAAATGACATTTCTGAGGAGAATTCTCTGTTGAGATGGTGAATATCCTGTAATTTTGAGTTTTGGTGTCTTCTATGCCGAGATATTTGAGAGAAACGGGATTGTAATTAGGCCGCCTCATTAGCATAGCCTGCTGAGGAGATATTCTTGAATAACTTTTGTTGTGAAGGTCGTAGAGACTTGGAAAGGGCGTCTGTCTCTACCAAACGGGGTACTGCGGATCGATTGGTACCATCCCCGAGCTTCTAGGACCTTGGGAAGGGGTCGAACGAGCGAATCTGAAAAGTGGGCGGGGTTAGGTTTAGGCAAGGGGTGGTGTGGTTAGGGTAAGGGTCTAAGGAACCTGACTAGGCATCGAATCGAAGTCCAGAACCTCTGAATAAGAAAGTCGCTAAAACAGCTAGGGTTAAGGTAAGGGTTAGGGTTAGGGTTAGGGTTAGGATTAGGGATGAAAGCACATTGGAGAAGGAGATATTCTTGAATAACTTTTTTTCTGAAGGTCGTAGAGACTTGGAAAGTGGTTTCTATTGAACTAATGTGGGTCCTGCGGATCGATTGGTGCCATCCCCGAGCTCCTCCGACCTTCGGAAGGGGTCGAAGTAGCAAATGGCCGAAAACCCGAGGAGATATTCTTGAATAACTTTTTTTGTGAAGGTCGTAGAGAGTGGGAGAGGGCATTTGTTTCAGGCAAGTGGGGTATTGCGCATCGATTGGTACCATTTTCGAGCTTCTACGACCTTCGGAAGGGGTCGAACGCCCAAATCCCCAAAAGTGGGCGGGGCTAGTTCGGAATTTCTGATTTCTGGTGGAATTTGTGTCGATCTTACCTGCATTCTTACCTCTCAGGTTGAATGAAGAGGGGCCTGATGTTTGTCCAGACCACTGCCTCCTTGGCCCCCCATGATTGGGCCCCCAGAAGAGATGATTGGGCCCCCAGAAGAGCTCCTGTGCCCCATACACCGCACGGCCCAAGGAGATGCTTCACTGTCATTCTTCCAAGCGACTGATTTTGGATTTCTCCAAGATTTGTCTAATGAGCTGTTTGATCTGTGGGGCACTTGTCTTGTGTGTGAGTTCACCTTGGTCATGGTTTTTCCTGAATTTAGGGTTTTGAATTTGATGTGATAAAATGACATTTCTGAGGAGAATTCTCTGTTGGGATGGTGAATATCCTGTAATTTTGAGTTTTGGTGTCTTCTATGCCGAGATATTTGAGAGAAACGGGATTGTAATTAGGCAGCCTCATTAGCATAGCCTGCTGAGGAGATATTCTAGAATAACTTTTGCTGTGAAGGTCGTAGAGACTTGGAAAGGGCGTCTGTCTCTACTAAATGGGGTACTGCGGATCGATTGGTACCATCGCCGAGCTTCTAGGACCTTGGGAAGGGGTCGAACGAGCGAATCTGAAAAGTGGGCGGGGTTAGGTTTAGGCAAGGGGTGGTGTGGTTAGGGTAAGGGTCTAAGGAACCTGACTAGGCATAGAATCGAAGTCCAGAACCTCTGAATAAGAAAGTCGCTAAAACAGCTAGGGTTAAGGTAAGGATTAGGGATGAAAGCACATTGGAGAAGGAGATATTCTTGAATAACTTTTTTTCTGAAGGTCGTAGAGAGTGGGAGAGGGCATTTGTTTCAGGCAAGTGGGGTATTGCGCATCGATTGGTACCATTTTCGAGCTTCTACGACCTTCGGAAGGGGTCGAACGCCCAAATCCCCAAAAGTGGGCGGGGCTAGTTCGGAATTTCTGATTTCTGGTGGAATTTGTGTCGATCTTACCTGCATTCTTACCTCTCAGGTTGAATGAAGAGGGGCCTGATGTTTGTCCAGACCACTGCCTCCTTGGCCCCCCATGATTGGGCCCCCAGAAGAGCTCCTGTGCCCCATACACCGCACGGCCCAAGGAGATGCTTCACTGTCATTCTTCCAAGCGACTGATTTTGGATTTCTCAAAGATTTGTCTAATGAGCTGTTTGATCTGTGGGGCACTTGTCTTGTGTGTGAGTTCACCTTGGTCATGGTTAGGGTTAGGGTTAGGGTTAGGGATGAAAGCACATTGGAGAAGGAGATATTCTTGAATAGGGTTAGGGTTAGGGTTAGGTAAGAACGGTAATATCCGTGGACCGACCCCGTCGGTCCAACGTTATGCACAGGCCCTCCTGGAACATAGGGTGGGTTAGGGTTAGGGTTAGGGTTAGGGTTAGGGTTAGGGTTAGGGTTAGGATTAGGGATGAAAGCACATTGGAGAAGGAGATATTCTTGAATAACTTTTTTTCTGAAGGTCGTAGAGACTTGGAAAGTGGTTTCTATTGAACTAATGTGGGTCCTGCGGATCGATTGGTGCCATCCCCGAGCTCCTACGACCTTCGGAAGGGGTCGAAGTAGCGAATGGCCGAAAAGCCGAGGAGATATTCTTGAATAACTTTTTTTGTGAAGGTCGTAGAGAGTGGGAGAGGGCATTTGTTTCTGGCAAGTGGGGTATTGCGCATCGATTGGTACCATTTTCGAGCTTCTACGACCTTCGGAAGGGGTCGAACGCCCAAATCCCCAAAAGTGGGCGGGGCTAGTTCGGAATTTCTGATTTCTGGTGGAATTTCTGTGGATCTTACCTGCATTCTTACCTTTCAGGCTGAATGAAGAGGGGCCTGATGTGTGTCCAGACCACTGGCTCCTTGGCCCCCCATGATTGGGCCCCCAGAAGAGATGATTGGGCCCCCAGAAGAGCTCCTGTGCCCCATACACCGCACGGCCCAAGGAGATGCTTCACTCTCATTCTTCCAAGCGACTGATTTTGGATTTCTCCAAGATTTGTCTAATGAGCTGTTTGATCTGTGGGGCACTTGTCTTGTGTGTGAGTTCACCTTGGTCATGGTTTTTCCTGAATTTAGGGTTTTGAATTTGATGTGATAAAATGACATTTCTGAGGAGAATTCTCTGTTGAGATGGTGAATATCCTGTAATTTTGAGTTTTGGTGTCTTCTATGCCGAGATATTTGAGAGAAACGGGATTGTAATTAGGCCGCCTCATTAGCATAGCCTGCTGAGGAGATATTCTTGAATAACTTTTGTTGTGAAGGTCGTAGAGACTTGGAAAGGGCGTCTGTCTCTACCAAACGGGGTACTGCGGATCGATTGGTACCATCCCCGAGCTTCTAGGACCTTGGGAAGGGGTCGAACGAGCGAATCTGAAAAGTGGGCGGGGTTAGGTTTAGGCAAGGGGTGGTGTGGTTAGGGTAAGGGTCTAAGGAACCTGACTAGGCATCGAATCGAAGTCCAGAACCTCTGAATAAGAAAGTCGCTAAAACAGCTAGGGTTAAGGTAAGGGTTAGGGTTAGGGTTAGGGTTAGGATTAGGGATGAAAGCACATTGGAGAAGGAGATATTCTTGAATAACTTTTTTTCTGAAGGTCGTAGAGACTTGGAAAGTGGTTTCTATTGAACTAATGTGGGTCCTGCGGATCGATTGGTGCCATCCCCGAGCTCCTCCGACCTTCGGAAGGGGTCGAAGTAGCAAATGGCCGAAAACCCGAGGAGATATTCTTGAATAACTTTTTTTGTGAAGGTCGTAGAGAGTGGGAGAGGGCATTTGTTTCAGGCAAGTGGGGTATTGCGCATCGATTGGTACCATTTTCGAGCTTCTACGACCTTCGGAAGGGGTCGAACGCCCAAATCCCCAAAAGTGGGCGGGGCTAGTTCGGAATTTCTGATTTCTGGTGGAATTTGTGTCGATCTTACCTGCATTCTTACCTCTCAGGTTGAATGAAGAGGGGCCTGATGTTTGTCCAGACCACTGCCTCCTTGGCCCCCCATGATTGGGCCCCCAGAAGAGATGATTGGGCCCCCAGAAGAGCTCCTGTGCCCCATACACCGCACGGCCCAAGGAGATGCTTCACTGTCATTCTTCCAAGCGACTGATTTTGGATTTCTCCAAGATTTGTCTAATGAGCTGTTTGATCTGTGGGGCACTTGTCTTGTGTGTGAGTTCACCTTGGTCATGGTTTTTCCTGAATTTAGGGTTTTGAATTTGATGTGATAAAATGACATTTCTGAGGAGAATTCTCTGTTGGGATGGTGAATATCCTGTAATTTTGAGTTTTGGTGTCTTCTATGCCGAGATATTTGAGAGAAACGGGATTGTAATTAGGCAGCCTCATTAGCATAGCCTGCTGAGGAGATATTCTAGAATAACTTTTGCTGTGAAGGTCGTAGAGACTTGGAAAGGGCGTCTGTCTCTACTAAATGGGGTACTGCGGATCGATTGGTACCATCGCCGAGCTTCTAGGACCTTGGGAAGGGGTCGAACGAGCGAATCTGAAAAGTGGGCGGGGTTAGGTTTAGGCAAGGGGTGGTGTGGTTAGGGTAAGGGTCTAAGGAACCTGACTAGGCATAGAATCGAAGTCCAGAACCTCTGAATAAGAAAGTCGCTAAAACAGCTAGGGTTAAGGTAAGGATTAGGGATGAAAGCACATTGGAGAAGGAGATATTCTTGAATAACTTTTTTTCTGAAGGTCGTAGAGAGTGGGAGAGGGCATTTGTTTCAGGCAAGTGGGGTATTGCGCATCGATTGGTACCATTTTCGAGCTTCTACGACCTTCGGAAGGGGTCGAACGCCCAAATCCCCAAAAGTGGGCGGGGCTAGTTCGGAATTTCTGATTTCTGGTGGAATTTGTGTCGATCTTACCTGCATTCTTACCTCTCAGGTTGAATGAAGAGGGGCCTGATGTTTGTCCAGACCACTGCCTCCTTGGCCCCCCATGATTGGGCCCCCAGAAGAGCTCCTGTGCCCCATACACCGCACGGCCCAAGGAGATGCTTCACTGTCATTCTTCCAAGCGACTGATTTTGGATTTCTCAAAGATTTGTCTAATGAGCTGTTTGATCTGTGGGGCACTTGTCTTGTGTGTGAGTTCACCTTGGTCATGGTTAGGGTTAGGGTTAGGGTTAGGGATGAAAGCACATTGGAGAAGGAGATATTCTTGAATAGGGTTAGGGTTAGGGTTAGGTAAGAACGGTAATATCCGTGGACCGACCCCGTCGGTCCAACGTTATGCACAGGCCCTCCTGGAACATAGGGTGGGTTAGGGTTAGGGTTAGGGTTAGGGTTAGGGTTAGGGTTAGGGTTAGGATTAGGGATGAAAGCACATTGGAGAAGGAGATATTCTTGAATAACTTTTTTTCTGAAGGTCGTAGAGACTTGGAAAGTGGTTTCTATTGAACTAATGTGGGTCCTGCGGATCGATTGGTGCCATCCCCGAGCTCCTACGACCTTCGGAAGGGGTCGAAGTAGCGAATGGCCGAAAAGCCGAGGAGATATTCTTGAATAACTTTTTTTGTGAAGGTCGTAGAGACTTGGAAAGGGTTAGGGTTAGGGTTAGGGTTAGGGTTAGGGTTAGGGATGAAAGGGTTAGGGTTAGGGTTAGGGTTAGGGTTAGGGTTAGGGTTAGGGTTAGGGTTAGGATTAGGGATGAAAGCACATTGGAGAAGGAGATATTCTTGAATAACTTTTTTTCTGAAGGTCGTAGAGACTTGGAAAGTGGTTTCTATTGAACTAATGTGGGTCCTGCGGATCGATTGGTGCCATCCCCGAGCTCCTCCGACCTTCGGAAGGGGTCGAAGTAGCAAATGGCCGAAAACCCGAGGAGATATTCTTGAATAACTTTTTTTGTGAAGGTCGTAGAGAGTGGGAGAGGGCATTTGTTTCAGGCAAGTGGGGTATTGCGCATCGATTGGTACCATTTTCGAGCTTCTACGACCTTCGGAAGGGGTCGAACGCCCAAATCCCCAAAAGTGGGCGGGGCTAGTTCGGAATTTCTGATTTCTGGTGGAATTTGTGTCGATCTTACCTGCATTCTTACCTCTCAGGTTGAATGAAGAGGGGCCTGATGTTTGTCCAGACCACTGCCTCCTTGGCCCCCCATGATTGGGCCCCCAGAAGAGATGATTGGGCCCCCAGAAGAGCTCCTGTGCCCCATACACCGCACGGCCCAAGGAGATGCTTCACTGTCATTCTTCCAAGCGACTGATTTTGGATTTCTCCAAGATTTGTCTAATGAGCTGTTTGATCTGTGGGGCACTTGTCTTGTGTGTGAGTTCACCTTGGTCATGGTTTTTCCTGAATTTAGGGTTTTGAATTTGATGTGATAAAATGACATTTCTGAGGAGAATTCTCTGTTGGGATGGTGAATATCCTGTAATTTTGAGTTTTGGTGTCTTCTATGCCGAGATATTTGAGAGAAACGGGATTGTAATTAGGCAGCCTCATTAGCATAGCCTGCTGAGGAGATATTCTAGAATAACTTTTGCTGTGAAGGTCGTAGAGACTTGGAAAGGGCGTCTGTCTCTACTAAATGGGGTACTGCGGATCGATTGGTACCATCGCCGAGCTTCTAGGACCTTGGGAAGGGGTCGAACGAGCGAATCTGAAAAGTGGGCGGGGTTAGGTTTAGGCAAGGGGTGGTGTGGTTAGGGTAAGGGTCTAAGGAACCTGACTAGGCATAGAATCGAAGTCCAGAACCTCTGAATAAGAAAGTCGCTAAAACAGCTAGGGTTAAGGTAAGGATTAGGGATGAAAGCACATTGGAGAAGGAGATATTCTTGAATAACTTTTTTTCTGAAGGTCGTAGAGAGTGGGAGAGGGCATTTGTTTCAGGCAAGTGGGGTATTGCGCATCGATTGGTACCATTTTCGAGCTTCTACGACCTTCGGAAGGGGTCGAACGCCCAAATCCCCAAAAGTGGGCGGGGCTAGTTCGGAATTTCTGATTTCTGGTGGAATTTGTGTCGATCTTACCTGCATTCTTACCTCTCAGGTTGAATGAAGAGGGGCCTGATGTTTGTCCAGACCACTGCCTCCTTGGCCCCCCATGATTGGGCCCCCAGAAGAGCTCCTGTGCCCCATACACCGCACGGCCCAAGGAGATGCTTCACTGTCATTCTTCCAAGCGACTGATTTTGGATTTCTCAAAGATTTGTCTAATGAGCTGTTTGATCTGTGGGGCACTTGTCTTGTGTGTGAGTTCACCTTGGTCATGGTTAGGGTTAGGGTTAGGGTTAGGGATGAAAGCACATTGGAGAAGGAGATATTCTTGAATAGGGTTAGGGTTAGGATTAGGGATGAAAGCACATTGGAGAAGGAGATATTCTTGAATAACTTTTTTTCTGAAGGTCGTAGAGACTTGGAAAGTGGTTTCTATTGAACTAATGTGGGTCCTGCGGATCGATTGGTGCCATCCCCGAGCTCCTACGACCTTCGGAAGGGGTCGAAGTAGCAAATGGCCGAAAAGCCGAGGAGATATTCTTGAATAACTTTTTTTGTGAAGGTCGTAGAGAGTGGGAGAGGGCATTTGTTTCTGGCAAGTGGGGTATTGCGCATCGATTGGTACCATTTTCGAGCTTCTACGACCTTCGGAAGGGGTCGAACGCCCAAATCCCCAAAAGTGGGCGGGGCTAGTTCGGAATTTCTGATTTCTGGTGGAATTTCTGTGGATCTTACCTGCATTCTTACCTTTCAGGCTGAATGAAGAGGGGCCTGATGTGTGTCCAGACCACTGCATCTCCTTGGCCCCCCATGATTGGGCCCCCAGAAGAGATGATTGGGCCCCCAGAAGAGCTCCTGTGCCCCATACACCGCACGGCCCAAGGAGATGCTTCACTCTCATTCTTCCAAGCGACTGATTTTGGATTTCTCCAAGATTTGTCTAATGAGCTGTTTGATCTGTGGGGCACTTGTCTTGTGTGTGAGTTCACCTTGGTCATGGTTTTTCCTGAATTTAGGGTTTTGAATTTGATGTGATAAAATGACATTTCTGAGGAGAATTCTCTCTTGGGATGGTAAATATCCTGTAATTTTGAGTTTTGGTGTCTTCTATGCCGAGATATTTGAGAGAAACGGGATTGTAATTAGGCCGCCTCATTAGCATAGCCTGCTGAGGAGATATTCTTGAATAACTTTTGTTGTGAAGGTCGTAGAGACTTGGAAAGGGCGTCTGTCTGTACTAAATGGGGTACTGCGGATCGATTGGTACCATCGCCGAGCTTCTAGGACCTTGGGAAGGGGTCGAACGAGCGAATCTGAAAAGTGGGCGGGGTTAGGTTTAGGCAAGGGGTGGTGTGGTTAGGGTAAGGGTCTAAGGAACCTGACTAGGCATAGAATCGAAGTCCAGAACCTCTGAATAAGAAAGTCGCTAAAACAGCTAGGGTTAAGGTAAGGATTAGGGATGAAAGCACATTGGAGAAGGAGATATTCTTGAATAACTTTTTTTCTGAAGGTCGTAGAGACTTGGAAAGTGGTTTCTATTGAACTAATGTGGGTCCTGCGGATCGATTGGTGCCATCCCCGAGCTCCTACGACCTTCGGAAGGGGTCGAAGTAGCAAATGGCCGAAAAGCCGAGGAGATATTCTTGAATAACTTTTTTTGTGAAGGTCGTAGAGAGTGGGAGAGGGCATTTGTTTCTGGCAAGTGGGGTATTGCGCATCGATTGGTACCATTTTCGAGCTTCTACGACCTTCGGAAGGGGTCGAACGCCCAAATCCCCAAAAGTGGGCGGGGCTAGTTCGGAATTTCTGATTTCTGGTGGAATTTCTGTGGATCTTACCTGCATTCTTACCTTTCAGGCTGAATGAAGAGGGGCCTGATGTGTGTCCAGACCACTGCATCTCCTTGGCCCCCCATGATTGGGCCCCCAGAAGAGATGATTGGGCCCCCAGAAGAGCTCCTGTGCCCCATACACCGCACGGCCCAAGGAGATGCTTCACTCTCATTCTTCCAAGCGACTGATTTTGGATTTCTCCAAGATTTGTCTAATGAGCTGTTTGATCTGTGGGGCACTTGTCTTGTGTGTGAGTTCACCTTGGTCATGGTTTTTCCTGAATTTAGGGTTTTGAATTTGATGTGATAAAATGACATTTCTGAGGAGAATTCTCTCTTGGGATGGTAAATATCCTGTAATTTTGAGTTTTGGTGTCTTCTATGCCGAGATATTTGAGAGAAACGGGATTGTAATTAGGCCGCCTCATTAGCATAGCCTGCTGAGGAGATATTCTTGAATAACTTTTGTTGTGAAGGTCGTAGAGACTTGGAAAGGGCGTCTGTCTGTACTAAATGGGGTACTGCGGATCGATTGGTACCATCGCCGAGCTTCTAGGACCTTGGGAAGGGGTCGAACGAGCGAATCTGAAAAGTGGGCGGGGTTAGGTTTAGGCAAGGGGTGGTGTGGTTAGGGTAAGGGTCTAAGGAACCTGACTAGGCATAGAATCGAAGTCCAGAACCTCTGAATAAGAAAGTCGCTAAAACAGCTAGGGTTAAGGTAAGGATTAGGGATGAAAGCACATTGGAGAAGGAGATATTCTTGAATAACTTTTTTTCTGAAGGTCGTAGAGACTTGGAAAGTGGTTTCTATTGAACTAATGTGGGTCCTGCGGATCGATTGGTGCCATCCCCGAGCTCCTACGACCTTCGGAAGGGGTCGAAGTAGCAAATGGCCGAAAAGCCGAGGAGATATTCTTGAATAACTTTTTTTGTGAAGGTCGTAGAGAGTGGGAGAGGGCATTTGTTTCTGGCAAGTGGGGTATTGCGCATCGATTGGTACCATTTTCGAGCTTCTACGACCTTCGGAAGGGGTCGAACGCCCAAATCCCCAAAAGTGGGCGGGGCTAGTTCGGAATTTCTGATTTCTGGTGGAATTTCTGTGGATCTTACCTGCATTCTTACCTTTCAGGCTGAATGAAGAGGGGCCTGATGTGTGTCCAGACCACTGCATCTCCTTGGCCCCCCATGATTGGGCCCCCAGAAGAGATGATTGGGCCCCCAGAAGAGCTCCTGTGCCCCATACACCGCACGGCCCAAGGAGATGCTTCACTCTCATTCTTCCAAGCGACTGATTTTGGATTTCTCCAAGATTTGTCTAATGAGCTGTTTGATCTGTGGGGCACTTGTCTTGTGTGTGAGTTCACCTTGGTCATGGTTTTTCCTGAATTTAGGGTTTTGAATTTGATGTGATAAAATGACATTTCTGAGGAGAATTCTCTCTTGGGATGGTAAATATCCTGTAATTTTGAGTTTTGGTGTCTTCTATGCCGAGATATTTGAGAGAAACGGGATTGTAATTAGGCCGCCTCATTAGCATAGCCTGCTGAGGAGATATTCTTGAATAACTTTTGTTGTGAAGGTCGTAGAGACTTGGAAAGGGCGTCTGTCTGTACTAAATGGGGTACTGCGGATCGATTGGTACCATCGCCGAGCTTCTAGGACCTTGGGAAGGGTTAGGGTTAGGGTTAGGGTTAGGGTTAGGGTTAGGGTTAGGGTTAGGGTTAGGGATGAAAGCACATTGGAGAAGGAGATATTCTTGAATAACTTTTTTTCTGAAGGTCGTAGAGACTTGGAAAGTGGTTTCTATTGAACTAATGTGGGTCCTGCGGATCGATTGGTGCCATCCCCGAGCTCCTACGACCTTCGGAAGGGGTCGAAGTAGCAAATGGCCGAAAAGCCGAGGAGATATTCTTGAATAACTTTTTTTGTGAAGGTCGTAGAGAGTGGGAGAGGGCATTTGTTTCTGGCAAGTGGGGTATTGCGCATCGATTGGTACCATTTTCGAGCTTCTACGACCTTCGGAAGGGGTCGAACGCCCAAATCCCCAAAAGTGGGCGGGGCTAGTTCGGAATTTCTGATTTCTGGTGGAATTTCTGTGGATCTTACCTGCATTCTTACCTTTCAGGCTGAATGAAGAGGGGCCTGATGTGTGTCCAGACCACTGCAGGGTTAGGGTTAGGGTTAGGGTTAGGGTTAGGGTTAGGGTTAGGGTTAGGGTTAGGGTTAGGGTTAGGGTTAGGGTTAGGGTTAGGATTAGGGATGAAAGCACATTGGAGAAGGAGATATTCTTGAATAACTTTTTTTCTGAAGGTCGTAGAGACTTGGAAAGTGGTTTCTATTGAACTAATGTGGGTCCTGCGGATCGATTGGTGCCATCCCCGAGCTCCTACGACCTTCGGAAGGGGTCGAAGTAGCGAATGGCCGAAAAGCCGAGGAGATATTCTTGAATAACTTTTTTTGTGAAGGTCGTAGAGACTTGGAAAGTGGTTTCTATTGAACTAATGTGGGTCCTGCGGATCGATTGGTGCCATCCCCGAGCTCCTACGACCTTCGGAAGGGGTCGAAGTAGCGAATGGCCGAAAAGCCGAGGAGATATTCTTGAATAACTTTTTTTGTGAAGGTCGTAGAGAGTGGGAGAGGGCATTTGTTTCTGGCAAGTGGGGTATTGCGCATCGATTGGTACCATTTTCGAGCTTCTACGACCTTCGGAAGGGGTCGAACGCCCAAATCCCCAAAAGTGGGCGGGGCTAGTTCGGAATTTCTGATTTCTGGTGGAATTTCTGTGGATCTTACCTGCATTCTTACCTTTCAGGCTGAATGAAGAGGGGCCTGATGTGTGTCCAGACCACTGGCTCCTTGGCCCCCCATGATTGGGCCCCCAGAAGAGATGATTGGGCCCCCAGAAGAGCTCCTGTGCCCCATACACCGCACGGCCCAAGGAGATGCTTCACTCTCATTCTTCCAAGCGACTGATTTTGGATTTCTCCAAGATTTGTCTAATGAGCTGTTTGATCTGTGGGGCACTTGTCTTGTGTGTGAGTTCACCTTGGTCATGGTTTTTCCTGAATTTAGGGTTTTGAATTTGATGTGATAAAATGACATTTCTGAGGAGAATTCTCTGTTGAGATGGTGAATATCCTGTAATTTTGAGTTTTGGTGTCTTCTATGCCGAGATATTTGAGAGAAACGGGATTGTAATTAGGCCGCCTCATTAGCATAGCCTGCTGAGGAGATATTCTTGAATAACTTTTGTTGTGAAGGTCGTAGAGACTTGGAAAGGGCGTCTGTCTCTACCAAACGGGGTACTGCGGATCGATTGGTACCATCCCCGAGCTTCTAGGACCTTGGGAAGGGGTCGAACGAGCGAATCTGAAAAGTGGGCGGGGTTAGGTTTAGGCAAGGGGTGGTGTGGTTAGGGTAAGGGTCTAAGGAACCTGACTAGGCATCGAATCGAAGTCCAGAACCTCTGAATAAGAAAGTCGCTAAAACAGCTAGGGTTAAGGTAAGGGTTAGGGTTAGGGTTAGGGTTAGGATTAGGGATGAAAGCACATTGGAGAAGGAGATATTCTTGAATAACTTTTTTTCTGAAGGTCGTAGAGACTTGGAAAGTGGTTTCTATTGAACTAATGTGGGTCCTGCGGATCGATTGGTGCCATCCCCGAGCTCCTCCGACCTTCGGAAGGGGTCGAAGTAGCAAATGGCCGAAAACCCGAGGAGATATTCTTGAATAACTTTTTTTGTGAAGGTCGTAGAGAGTGGGAGAGGGCATTTGTTTCAGGCAAGTGGGGTATTGCGCATCGATTGGTACCATTTTCGAGCTTCTACGACCTTCGGAAGGGGTCGAACGCCCAAATCCCCAAAAGTGGGCGGGGCTAGTTCGGAATTTCTGATTTCTGGTGGAATTTGTGTCGATCTTACCTGCATTCTTACCTCTCAGGTTGAATGAAGAGGGGCCTGATGTTTGTCCAGACCACTGCCTCCTTGGCCCCCCATGATTGGGCCCCCAGAAGAGATGATTGGGCCCCCAGAAGAGCTCCTGTGCCCCATACACCGCACGGCCCAAGGAGATGCTTCACTGTCATTCTTCCAAGCGACTGATTTTGGATTTCTCCAAGATTTGTCTAATGAGCTGTTTGATCTGTGGGGCACTTGTCTTGTGTGTGAGTTCACCTTGGTCATGGTTTTTCCTGAATTTAGGGTTTTGAATTTGATGTGATAAAATGACATTTCTGAGGAGAATTCTCTGTTGGGATGGTGAATATCCTGTAATTTTGAGTTTTGGTGTCTTCTATGCCGAGATATTTGAGAGAAACGGGATTGTAATTAGGCAGCCTCATTAGCATAGCCTGCTGAGGAGATATTCTAGAATAACTTTTGCTGTGAAGGTCGTAGAGACTTGGAAAGGGCGTCTGTCTCTACTAAATGGGGTACTGCGGATCGATTGGTACCATCGCCGAGCTTCTAGGACCTTGGGAAGGGGTCGAACGAGCGAATCTGAAAAGTGGGCGGGGTTAGGTTTAGGCAAGGGGTGGTGTGGTTAGGGTAAGGGTCTAAGGAACCTGACTAGGCATAGAATCGAAGTCCAGAACCTCTGAATAAGAAAGTCGCTAAAACAGCTAGGGTTAAGGTAAGGATTAGGGATGAAAGCACATTGGAGAAGGAGATATTCTTGAATAACTTTTTTTCTGAAGGTCGTAGAGAGTGGGAGAGGGCATTTGTTTCAGGCAAGTGGGGTATTGCGCATCGATTGGTACCATTTTCGAGCTTCTACGACCTTCGGAAGGGGTCGAACGCCCAAATCCCCAAAAGTGGGCGGGGCTAGTTCGGAATTTCTGATTTCTGGTGGAATTTGTGTCGATCTTACCTGCATTCTTACCTCTCAGGTTGAATGAAGAGGGGCCTGATGTTTGTCCAGACCACTGCCTCCTTGGCCCCCCATGATTGGGCCCCCAGAAGAGCTCCTGTGCCCCATACACCGCACGGCCCAAGGAGATGCTTCACTGTCATTCTTCCAAGCGACTGATTTTGGATTTCTCAAAGATTTGTCTAATGAGCTGTTTGATCTGTGGGGCACTTGTCTTGTGTGTGAGTTCACCTTGGTCATGGTTAGGGTTAGGGTTAGGGTTAGGGATGAAAGCACATTGGAGAAGGAGATATTCTTGAATAGGGTTAGGGTTAGGGTTAGGTAAGAACGGTAATATCCGTGGACCGACCCCGTCGGTCCAACGTTATGCACAGGCCCTCCTGGAACATAGGGTGGGTTAGGGTTAGGGTTAGGGTTAGGGTTAGGGTTAGGGTTAGGGATTAGGGATGAAAGCACATTGGAGAAGGAGATATTCTTGAATAACTTTTTTTCTGAAGGTCGTAGAGACTTGGAAAGTGGTTTCTATTGAACTAATGTGGGTCCTGCGGATCGATTGGTGCCATCCCCGAGCTCCTACGACCTTCGGAAGGGGTCGAAGTAGCGAATGGCCGAAAAGCCGAGGAGATATTCTTGAATAACTTTTTTTGTGAAGGTCGTAGAGACTTGGAAAGTGGTTTCTATTGAACTAATGTGGGTCCTGCGGATCGATTGGTGCCATCCCCGAGCTCCTACGACCTTCGGAAGGGGTCGAAGTAGCGAATGGCCGAAAAGCCGAGGAGATATTCTTGAATAACTTTTTTTGTGAAGGTCGTAGAGAGTGGGAGAGGGCATTTGTTTCTGGCAAGTGGGGTATTGCGCATCGATTGGTACCATTTTCGAGCTTCTACGACCTTCGGAAGGGGTCGAACGCCCAAATCCCCAAAAGTGGGCGGGGCTAGTTCGGAATTTCTGATTTCTGGTGGAATTTCTGTGGATCTTACCTGCATTCTTACCTTTCAGGCTGAATGAAGAGGGGCCTGATGTGTGTCCAGACCACTGGCTCCTTGGCCCCCCATGATTGGGCCCCCAGAAGAGATGATTGGGCCCCCAGAAGAGCTCCTGTGCCCCATACACCGCACGGCCCAAGGAGATGCTTCACTCTCATTCTTCCAAGCGACTGATTTTGGATTTCTCCAAGATTTGTCTAATGAGCTGTTTGATCTGTGGGGCACTTGTCTTGTGTGTGAGTTCACCTTGGTCATGGTTTTTCCTGAATTTAGGGTTTTGAATTTGATGTGATAAAATGACATTTCTGAGGAGAATTCTCTGTTGAGATGGTGAATATCCTGTAATTTTGAGTTTTGGTGTCTTCTATGCCGAGATATTTGAGAGAAACGGGATTGTAATTAGGCCGCCTCATTAGCATAGCCTGCTGAGGAGATATTCTTGAATAACTTTTGTTGTGAAGGTCGTAGAGACTTGGAAAGGGCGTCTGTCTCTACCAAACGGGGTACTGCGGATCGATTGGTACCATCCCCGAGCTTCTAGGACCTTGGGAAGGGGTCGAACGAGCGAATCTGAAAAGTGGGCGGGGTTAGGTTTAGGCAAGGGGTGGTGTGGTTAGGGTAAGGGTCTAAGGAACCTGACTAGGCATCGAATCGAAGTCCAGAACCTCTGAATAAGAAAGTCGCTAAAACAGCTAGGGTTAAGGTAAGGGTTAGGGTTAGGGTTAGGGTTAGGATTAGGGATGAAAGCACATTGGAGAAGGAGATATTCTTGAATAACTTTTTTTCTGAAGGTCGTAGAGACTTGGAAAGTGGTTTCTATTGAACTAATGTGGGTCCTGCGGATCGATTGGTGCCATCCCCGAGCTCCTCCGACCTTCGGAAGGGGTCGAAGTAGCAAATGGCCGAAAACCCGAGGAGATATTCTTGAATAACTTTTTTTGTGAAGGTCGTAGAGAGTGGGAGAGGGCATTTGTTTCAGGCAAGTGGGGTATTGCGCATCGATTGGTACCATTTTCGAGCTTCTACGACCTTCGGAAGGGGTCGAACGCCCAAATCCCCAAAAGTGGGCGGGGCTAGTTCGGAATTTCTGATTTCTGGTGGAATTTGTGTCGATCTTACCTGCATTCTTACCTCTCAGGTTGAATGAAGAGGGGCCTGATGTTTGTCCAGACCACTGCCTCCTTGGCCCCCCATGATTGGGCCCCCAGAAGAGATGATTGGGCCCCCAGAAGAGCTCCTGTGCCCCATACACCGCACGGCCCAAGGAGATGCTTCACTGTCATTCTTCCAAGCGACTGATTTTGGATTTCTCCAAGATTTGTCTAATGAGCTGTTTGATCTGTGGGGCACTTGTCTTGTGTGTGAGTTCACCTTGGTCATGGTTTTTCCTGAATTTAGGGTTTTGAATTTGATGTGATAAAATGACATTTCTGAGGAGAATTCTCTGTTGGGATGGTGAATATCCTGTAATTTTGAGTTTTGGTGTCTTCTATGCCGAGATATTTGAGAGAAACGGGATTGTAATTAGGCAGCCTCATTAGCATAGCCTGCTGAGGAGATATTCTAGAATAACTTTTGCTGTGAAGGTCGTAGAGACTTGGAAAGGGCGTCTGTCTCTACTAAATGGGGTACTGCGGATCGATTGGTACCATCGCCGAGCTTCTAGGACCTTGGGAAGGGGTCGAACGAGCGAATCTGAAAAGTGGGCGGGGTTAGGTTTAGGCAAGGGGTGGTGTGGTTAGGGTAAGGGTCTAAGGAACCTGACTAGGCATAGAATCGAAGTCCAGAACCTCTGAATAAGAAAGTCGCTAAAACAGCTAGGGTTAAGGTAAGGATTAGGGATGAAAGCACATTGGAGAAGGAGATATTCTTGAATAACTTTTTTTCTGAAGGTCGTAGAGAGTGGGAGAGGGCATTTGTTTCAGGCAAGTGGGGTATTGCGCATCGATTGGTACCATTTTCGAGCTTCTACGACCTTCGGAAGGGGTCGAACGCCCAAATCCCCAAAAGTGGGCGGGGCTAGTTCGGAATTTCTGATTTCTGGTGGAATTTGTGTCGATCTTACCTGCATTCTTACCTCTCAGGTTGAATGAAGAGGGGCCTGATGTTTGTCCAGACCACTGCCTCCTTGGCCCCCCATGATTGGGCCCCCAGAAGAGCTCCTGTGCCCCATACACCGCACGGCCCAAGGAGATGCTTCACTGTCATTCTTCCAAGCGACTGATTTTGGATTTCTCAAAGATTTGTCTAATGAGCTGTTTGATCTGTGGGGCACTTGTCTTGTGTGTGAGTTCACCTTGGTCATGGTTAGGGTTAGGGTTAGGGTTAGGGATGAAAGCACATTGGAGAAGGAGATATTCTTGAATAGGGTTAGGGTTAGGGTTAGGTAAGAACGGTAATATCCGTGGACCGACCCCGTCGGTCCAACGTTATGCACAGGCCCTCCTGGAACATAGGGTGGGTTAGGGTTAGGGTTAGGGTTAGGGTTAGGGTTAGGGTTAGGGTTAGGGTTAGGATTAGGGATGAAAGCACATTGGAGAAGGAGATATTCTTGAATAACTTTTTTTCTGAAGGTCGTAGAGACTTGGAAAGTGGTTTCTATTGAACTAATGTGGGTCCTGCGGATCGATTGGTGCCATCCCCGAGCTCCTACGACCTTCGGAAGGGGTCGAAGTAGCGAATGGCCGAAAAGCCGAGGAGATATTCTTGAATAACTTTTTTTGTGAAGGTCGTAGAGACTTGGAAAGTGGTTTCTATTGAACTAATGTGGGTCCTGCGGATCGATTGGTGCCATCCCCGAGCTCCTACGACCTTCGGAAGGGGTCGAAGTAGCGAATGGCCGAAAAGCCGAGGAGATATTCTTGAATAACTTTTTTTGTGAAGGTCGTAGAGAGTGGGAGAGGGCATTTGTTTCAGGCAAGTGGGGTATTGCGCATCGATTGGTACCATTTTCGAGCTTCTACGACCTTCGGAAGGGGTCGAACGCCCAAATCCCCAAAAGTGGGCGGGGCTAGTTCGGAATTTCTGATTTCTGGTGGAATTTGTGTCGATCTTACCTGCATTCTTACCTCTCAGGTTGAATGAAGAGGGGCCTGATGTTTGTCCAGACCACTGCCTCCTTGGCCCCCCATGATTGGGCCCCCAGAAGAGATGATTGGGCCCCCAGAAGAGCTCCTGTGCCCCATACACCGCACGGCCCAAGGAGATGCTTCACTGTCATTCTTCCAAGCGACTGATTTTGGATTTCTCCAAGATTTGTCTAATGAGCTGTTTGATCTGTGGGGCACTTGTCTTGTGTGTGAGTTCACCTTGGTCATGGTTTTTCCTGAATTTAGGGTTTTGAATTTGATGTGATAAAATGACATTTCTGAGGAGAATTCTCTGTTGGGATGGTGAATATCCTGTAATTTTGAGTTTTGGTGTCTTCTATGCCGAGATATTTGAGAGAAACGGGATTGTAATTAGGCAGCCTCATTAGCATAGCCTGCTGAGGAGATATTCTAGAATAACTTTTGCTGTGAAGGTCGTAGAGACTTGGAAAGGGCGTCTGTCTCTACTAAATGGGGTACTGCGGATCGATTGGTACCATCGCCGAGCTTCTAGGACCTTGGGAAGGGGTCGAACGAGCGAATCTGAAAAGTGGGCGGGGTTAGGTTTAGGCAAGGGGTGGTGTGGTTAGGGTAAGGGTCTAAGGAACCTGACTAGGCATAGAATCGAAGTCCAGAACCTCTGAATAAGAAAGTCGCTAAAACAGCTAGGGTTAAGGTAAGGATTAGGGATGAAAGCACATTGGAGAAGGAGATATTCTTGAATAACTTTTTTTCTGAAGGTCGTAGAGAGTGGGAGAGGGCATTTGTTTCAGGCAAGTGGGGTATTGCGCATCGATTGGTACCATTTTCGAGCTTCTACGACCTTCGGAAGGGGTCGAACGCCCAAATCCCCAAAAGTGGGCGGGGCTAGTTCGGAATTTCTGATTTCTGGTGGAATTTGTGTCGATCTTACCTGCATTCTTACCTCTCAGGTTGAATGAAGAGGGGCCTGATGTTTGTCCAGACCACTGCCTCCTTGGCCCCCCATGATTGGGCCCCCAGAAGAGCTCCTGTGCCCCATACACCGCACGGCCCAAGGAGATGCTTCACTGTCATTCTTCCAAGCGACTGATTTTGGATTTCTCAAAGATTTGTCTAATGAGCTGTTTGATCTGTGGGGCACTTGTCTTGTGTGTGAGTTCACCTTGGTCATGGTTAGGGTTAGGGTTAGGGATGAAAGCACATTGGAGAAGGAGATATTCTTGAATAGGGTTAGGGTTAGGGTTAGGTAAGAACGGTAATATCCGTGGACCGACCCCGTCGGTCCAACGTTATGCACAGGCCCTCCTGGAACATAGGGTGGGTTAGGGTTAGGGTTAGGGTTAGGGTTAGGGTTAGGGTTAGGGATGAAAGCACATTGGAGAAGGAGATATTCTTGAATAACTTTTTTTCTGAAGGTCGTAGAGACTTGGAAAGTGGTTTCTATTGAACTAATGTGGGTCCTGCGGATCGATTGGTGCCATCCCCGAGCTCCTACGACCTTCGGAAGGGGTCGAAGTAGCGAATGGCCGAAAAGCCGAGGAGATATTCTTGAATAACTTTTTTTGTGAAGGTCGTAGAGACTTGGAAAGTGGTTTCTATTGAACTAATGTGGGTCCTGCGGATCGATTGGTGCCATCCCCGAGCTCCTACGACCTTCGGAAGGGGTCGAAGTAGCGAATGGCCGAAAAGCCGAGGAGATATTCTTGAATAACTTTTTTTGTGAAGGTCGTAGAGAGTGGGAGAGGGCATTTGTTTCTGGCAAGTGGGGTATTGCGCATCGATTGGTACCATTTTCGAGCTTCTACGACCTTCGGAAGGGGTCGAACGCCCAAATCCCCAAAAGTGGGCGGGGCTAGTTCGGAATTTCTGATTTCTGGTGGAATTTCTGTGGATCTTACCTGCATTCTTACCTTTCAGGCTGAATGAAGAGGGGCCTGATGTGTGTCCAGACCACTGGCTCCTTGGCCCCCCATGATTGGGCCCCCAGAAGAGATGATTGGGCCCCCAGAAGAGCTCCTGTGCCCCATACACCGCACGGCCCAAGGAGATGCTTCACTCTCATTCTTCCAAGCGACTGATTTTGGATTTCTCCAAGATTTGTCTAATGAGCTGTTTGATCTGTGGGGCACTTGTCTTGTGTGTGAGTTCACCTTGGTCATGGTTTTTCCTGAATTTAGGGTTTTGAATTTGATGTGATAAAATGACATTTCTGAGGAGAATTCTCTGTTGAGATGGTGAATATCCTGTAATTTTGAGTTTTGGTGTCTTCTATGCCGAGATATTTGAGAGAAACGGGATTGTAATTAGGCCGCCTCATTAGCATAGCCTGCTGAGGAGATATTCTTGAATAACTTTTGTTGTGAAGGTCGTAGAGACTTGGAAAGGGCGTCTGTCTCTACCAAACGGGGTACTGCGGATCGATTGGTACCATCCCCGAGCTTCTAGGACCTTGGGAAGGGGTCGAACGAGCGAATCTGAAAAGTGGGCGGGGTTAGGTTTAGGCAAGGGGTGGTGTGGTTAGGGTAAGGGTCTAAGGAACCTGACTAGGCATCGAATCGAAGTCCAGAACCTCTGAATAAGAAAGTCGCTAAAACAGCTAGGGTTAAGGTAAGGGTTAGGGTTAGGGTTAGGGTTAGGATTAGGGATGAAAGCACATTGGAGAAGGAGATATTCTTGAATAACTTTTTTTCTGAAGGTCGTAGAGACTTGGAAAGTGGTTTCTATTGAACTAATGTGGGTCCTGCGGATCGATTGGTGCCATCCCCGAGCTCCTCCGACCTTCGGAAGGGGTCGAAGTAGCAAATGGCCGAAAACCCGAGGAGATATTCTTGAATAACTTTTTTTGTGAAGGTCGTAGAGAGTGGGAGAGGGCATTTGTTTCAGGCAAGTGGGGTATTGCGCATCGATTGGTACCATTTTCGAGCTTCTACGACCTTCGGAAGGGGTCGAACGCCCAAATCCCCAAAAGTGGGCGGGGCTAGTTCGGAATTTCTGATTTCTGGTGGAATTTGTGTCGATCTTACCTGCATTCTTACCTCTCAGGTTGAATGAAGAGGGGCCTGATGTTTGTCCAGACCACTGCCTCCTTGGCCCCCCATGATTGGGCCCCCAGAAGAGATGATTGGGCCCCCAGAAGAGCTCCTGTGCCCCATACACCGCACGGCCCAAGGAGATGCTTCACTGTCATTCTTCCAAGCGACTGATTTTGGATTTCTCCAAGATTTGTCTAATGAGCTGTTTGATCTGTGGGGCACTTGTCTTGTGTGTGAGTTCACCTTGGTCATGGTTTTTCCTGAATTTAGGGTTTTGAATTTGATGTGATAAAATGACATTTCTGAGGAGAATTCTCTGTTGGGATGGTGAATATCCTGTAATTTTGAGTTTTGGTGTCTTCTATGCCGAGATATTTGAGAGAAACGGGATTGTAATTAGGCAGCCTCATTAGCATAGCCTGCTGAGGAGATATTCTAGAATAACTTTTGCTGTGAAGGTCGTAGAGACTTGGAAAGGGCGTCTGTCTCTACTAAATGGGGTACTGCGGATCGATTGGTACCATCGCCGAGCTTCTAGGACCTTGGGAAGGGGTCGAACGAGCGAATCTGAAAAGTGGGCGGGGTTAGGTTTAGGCAAGGGGTGGTGTGGTTAGGGTAAGGGTCTAAGGAACCTGACTAGGCATAGAATCGAAGTCCAGAACCTCTGAATAAGAAAGTCGCTAAAACAGCTAGGGTTAAGGTAAGGATTAGGGATGAAAGCACATTGGAGAAGGAGATATTCTTGAATAACTTTTTTTCTGAAGGTCGTAGAGAGTGGGAGAGGGCATTTGTTTCAGGCAAGTGGGGTATTGCGCATCGATTGGTACCATTTTCGAGCTTCTACGACCTTCGGAAGGGGTCGAACGCCCAAATCCCCAAAAGTGGGCGGGGCTAGTTCGGAATTTCTGATTTCTGGTGGAATTTGTGTCGATCTTACCTGCATTCTTACCTCTCAGGTTGAATGAAGAGGGGCCTGATGTTTGTCCAGACCACTGCCTCCTTGGCCCCCCATGATTGGGCCCCCAGAAGAGCTCCTGTGCCCCATACACCGCACGGCCCAAGGAGATGCTTCACTGTCATTCTTCCAAGCGACTGATTTTGGATTTCTCAAAGATTTGTCTAATGAGCTGTTTGATCTGTGGGGCACTTGTCTTGTGTGTGAGTTCACCTTGGTCATGGTTAGGGTTAGGGTTAGGGTTAGGGATGAAAGCACATTGGAGAAGGAGATATTCTTGAATAGGGTTAGGGTTAGGGTTAGGTAAGAACGGTAATATCCGTGGACCGACCCCGTCGGTCCAACGTTATGCACAGGCCCTCCTGGAACATAGGGTGGGTTAGGGTTAGGGTTAGGGTTAGGGTTAGGGTTAGGTTAGGGATTAGGGATGAAAGCACATTGGAGAAGGAGATATTCTTGAATAACTTTTTTTCTGAAGGTCGTAGAGACTTGGAAAGTGGTTTCTATTGAACTAATGTGGGTCCTGCGGATCGATTGGTGCCATCCCCGAGCTCCTACGACCTTCGGAAGGGGTCGAAGTAGCGAATGGCCGAAAAGCCGAGGAGATATTCTTGAATAACTTTTTTTGTGAAGGTCGTAGAGACTTGGAAAGTGGTTTCTATTGAACTAATGTGGGTCCTGCGGATCGATTGGTGCCATCCCCGAGCTCCTACGACCTTCGGAAGGGGTCGAAGTAGCGAATGGCCGAAAAGCCGAGGAGATATTCTTGAATAACTTTTTTTGTGAAGGTCGTAGAGAGTGGGAGAGGGCATTTGTTTCTGGCAAGTGGGGTATTGCGCATCGATTGGTACCATTTTCGAGCTTCTACGACCTTCGGAAGGGGTCGAACGCCCAAATCCCCAAAAGTGGGCGGGGCTAGTTCGGAATTTCTGATTTCTGGTGGAATTTCTGTGGATCTTACCTGCATTCTTACCTTTCAGGCTGAATGAAGAGGGGCCTGATGTGTGTCCAGACCACTGGCTCCTTGGCCCCCCATGATTGGGCCCCCAGAAGAGATGATTGGGCCCCCAGAAGAGCTCCTGTGCCCCATACACCGCACGGCCCAAGGAGATGCTTCACTCTCATTCTTCCAAGCGACTGATTTTGGATTTCTCCAAGATTTGTCTAATGAGCTGTTTGATCTGTGGGGCACTTGTCTTGTGTGTGAGTTCACCTTGGTCATGGTTTTTCCTGAATTTAGGGTTTTGAATTTGATGTGATAAAATGACATTTCTGAGGAGAATTCTCTGTTGAGATGGTGAATATCCTGTAATTTTGAGTTTTGGTGTCTTCTATGCCGAGATATTTGAGAGAAACGGGATTGTAATTAGGCCGCCTCATTAGCATAGCCTGCTGAGGAGATATTCTTGAATAACTTTTGTTGTGAAGGTCGTAGAGACTTGGAAAGGGCGTCTGTCTCTACCAAACGGGGTACTGCGGATCGATTGGTACCATCCCCGAGCTTCTAGGACCTTGGGAAGGGGTCGAACGAGCGAATCTGAAAAGTGGGCGGGGTTAGGTTTAGGCAAGGGGTGGTGTGGTTAGGGTAAGGGTCTAAGGAACCTGACTAGGCATCGAATCGAAGTCCAGAACCTCTGAATAAGAAAGTCGCTAAAACAGCTAGGGTTAAGGTAAGGGTTAGGGTTAGGGTTAGGGTTAGGATTAGGGATGAAAGCACATTGGAGAAGGAGATATTCTTGAATAACTTTTTTTCTGAAGGTCGTAGAGACTTGGAAAGTGGTTTCTATTGAACTAATGTGGGTCCTGCGGATCGATTGGTGCCATCCCCGAGCTCCTCCGACCTTCGGAAGGGGTCGAAGTAGCAAATGGCCGAAAACCCGAGGAGATATTCTTGAATAACTTTTTTTGTGAAGGTCGTAGAGAGTGGGAGAGGGCATTTGTTTCAGGCAAGTGGGGTATTGCGCATCGATTGGTACCATTTTCGAGCTTCTACGACCTTCGGAAGGGGTCGAACGCCCAAATCCCCAAAAGTGGGCGGGGCTAGTTCGGAATTTCTGATTTCTGGTGGAATTTGTGTCGATCTTACCTGCATTCTTACCTCTCAGGTTGAATGAAGAGGGGCCTGATGTTTGTCCAGACCACTGCCTCCTTGGCCCCCCATGATTGGGCCCCCAGAAGAGATGATTGGGCCCCCAGAAGAGCTCCTGTGCCCCATACACCGCACGGCCCAAGGAGATGCTTCACTGTCATTCTTCCAAGCGACTGATTTTGGATTTCTCCAAGATTTGTCTAATGAGCTGTTTGATCTGTGGGGCACTTGTCTTGTGTGTGAGTTCACCTTGGTCATGGTTTTTCCTGAATTTAGGGTTTTGAATTTGATGTGATAAAATGACATTTCTGAGGAGAATTCTCTGTTGGGATGGTGAATATCCTGTAATTTTGAGTTTTGGTGTCTTCTATGCCGAGATATTTGAGAGAAACGGGATTGTAATTAGGCAGCCTCATTAGCATAGCCTGCTGAGGAGATATTCTAGAATAACTTTTGCTGTGAAGGTCGTAGAGACTTGGAAAGGGCGTCTGTCTCTACTAAATGGGGTACTGCGGATCGATTGGTACCATCGCCGAGCTTCTAGGACCTTGGGAAGGGGTCGAACGAGCGAATCTGAAAAGTGGGCGGGGTTAGGTTTAGGCAAGGGGTGGTGTGGTTAGGGTAAGGGTCTAAGGAACCTGACTAGGCATAGAATCGAAGTCCAGAACCTCTGAATAAGAAAGTCGCTAAAACAGCTAGGGTTAAGGTAAGGATTAGGGATGAAAGCACATTGGAGAAGGAGATATTCTTGAATAACTTTTTTTCTGAAGGTCGTAGAGAGTGGGAGAGGGCATTTGTTTCAGGCAAGTGGGGTATTGCGCATCGATTGGTACCATTTTCGAGCTTCTACGACCTTCGGAAGGGGTCGAACGCCCAAATCCCCAAAAGTGGGCGGGGCTAGTTCGGAATTTCTGATTTCTGGTGGAATTTGTGTCGATCTTACCTGCATTCTTACCTCTCAGGTTGAATGAAGAGGGGCCTGATGTTTGTCCAGACCACTGCCTCCTTGGCCCCCCATGATTGGGCCCCCAGAAGAGCTCCTGTGCCCCATACACCGCACGGCCCAAGGAGATGCTTCACTGTCATTCTTCCAAGCGACTGATTTTGGATTTCTCAAAGATTTGTCTAATGAGCTGTTTGATCTGTGGGGCACTTGTCTTGTGTGTGAGTTCACCTTGGTCATGGTTAGGGTTAGGGTTAGGGTTAGGGATGAAAGCACATTGGAGAAGGAGATATTCTTGAATAGGGTTAGGGTTAGGGTTAGGTAAGAACGGTAATATCCGTGGACCGACCCCGTCGGTCCAACGTTATGCACAGGCCCTCCTGGAACATAGGGTGGGTTAGGGTTAGGGTTAGGGTTAGGGTTAGGGTTAGGGTTAGGGTTAGGATTAGGGATGAAAGCACATTGGAGAAGGAGATATTCTTGAATAACTTTTTTTCTGAAGGTCGTAGAGACTTGGAAAGTGGTTTCTATTGAACTAATGTGGGTCCTGCGGATCGATTGGTGCCATCCCCGAGCTCCTACGACCTTCGGAAGGGGTCGAAGTAGCGAATGGCCGAAAAGGGTTAGGGTTAGGTTTAGAAAATCTATCTCGATGACTCCCCCTGCTTCGTCCGTCGACTGGGCAGTTTGGTCTAGGGAGCCAAAGGCAATGCACGGGCCGACGCGCGCCATCAATACTCTCCAGTCTCACATATCTCTTTCTTGTCGAATTTGTTTGTTTGATGTTGGGTTAGGGTTAGGTTTAGAAAATCTATCTCGATGACTCCCCCTGCTTCGTCCGTCGACTGGGCAGTTTGGTCTAGGGAGCCAAAGGCAATGCACGGGCCGACGCGCGCCATCAATACTCTCCAGTCTCACATATCTCTTTCTTGTCGAATTTGTTTGTTTGATGTTGTTTTATCAAAGCTGTAAAACATCAAAGTAAAAGATTGTTTCTGTTTTTGATATTAAGTAACTTTATTTTTCTGTATACTTGTCTAATATACCGGTTTATTTGGATTTTTTTGCTTTTATAATGGTTTTATTTATTATTGTCTTATTAAGATGATTTTAGTGTTCATTTGGCATGCCTTAGTTTTCTATTTAGTTTTATCCTGTATTGAAGATGAAGGATTGTTATTTATTTTATATTAAAAAGGTTTTATTTAGAATTGTTTGTTTTCGACCAGTGATTTAGACTATTATTTTAAAACTATTTTGTTTGCCTAGTCCTATATAAGGTGACACATCATCAGTAGTGTACCTCAGGGTCATTGGGTGTTTCGGCCATTACCACCAGACACCCTCTCCCAAGGAAGGCCCCGCCGGGGTTGATCAAACCCCAGGGTGTGTCCCACTAAGTTTATAGTAATCTAAGTGTAAGGTATTTTAGAATTCTGGTTTGTCGTTTTTAGGGATCAACTGATTTCGGGTTAGAGTTTCTAACTAATGTTTTTTTTAAGATAATTTTTTTAGGTCTAGAGTTTGATGGTTTAGGGTGTAACGGTTAGTTTAAGTGGTTAGGGTTTTTAGGCGTAGGATTGAACGGTTAGGTTTAGAATTAAGGTCACGTATAGGCTAAAGTGGTTCGATTTAGGGTTAGGGCTAGGTTTTAGGGTTAGGGACAAATGGTTAGGTTTAGGCGTAAGGATTGAATGGTTAGGTTTAGGATTAAGGTCATGTATAGGCATAAAGTGGTTAGATTTAGGGTTAGGTTTAGGGTTAGGGACAAATGGTTAAGTTTAGGCGTAGGGATTGAACGGTTAGGTTTAGGATTAAGGTCATGAATAGGCATAAATTGGTTAGATGTAGGGTTAGGGTTAGGTTTAGGTTTAGGGACAAAAGGTTAGGTTTAGGCGTAGGGTTGAGTGGTTAGGGTTAGGAGTTAGGATCCTGTCTAGGTCTAGAGTCTAAGAGGTTTTAGGGTTAGGGTTAGGGCTAGGGTTAGAAATTAGGTTTAGGCATAGGTTAAAATGGTTAGGGTTAGGTTTTAGGGTCATGTCTACGTCTAAATTAAAGCTGTTTAAGGTTGGGTTAAGGTTTAGTGGTTTATGTTCTAGGCATAAGTTTAATTTGTAATGATAAAGGTTATGTATAAGTAAAGAGTTTTATGTATAAGTAAAAAGTTTAAACGGTTTAAGGTTTTTTTTAAAAAAATTAGGCATTGATTAAAGATTTAAATTGAAATAAAAACTTGTTTCTTTTTTTCTTTTTCTCAGGTGGTGAGAGGAGCTCCTAGGTCCCGTTGCATCCACGGGCTGGTCACTAAGTTGGACCAGGGGATGGAAATTTGGGGGAAAGTGGCAATTTGAAGGAGTCCAATTTGTCTGGTTTTTTTTGGATAAGAGATTTCTGGTTTGGCGTGTGTAGAGCAGGAATGTACCGTTGTATGGGTGAGGCTATACCTCATAGAAGACTGGGCAACGTTTAAGGTCTTGATGCCCTAGACCACCACACCCCACGTGCTGTCCTAGAGTCGGACCTGGGGGGGCCGCATACTTACCACCTGCTCAGCACAGACTATTCGTTATCACCGCAAGGTATCCCTAGTCTGGCCAGTCAGGTTCTGAGAATCGGGGTTGTTTTCCTCTGGAAAGGTTTTTAAGTTTTACAGTTTTACACAAATAGAATACCATAGGAAGCTCCCACAAAACAACCAGAACCAGCCATGACAAGCATTGCCTTCCCAGTTATCATGAGGGTTTGGAGGAAACAAGGAATTTTTCGCCAGAGCTCTGCCTCCTTGACTCTCCATAGCTTCCATTAAGATGTCACCCCCAGAGACAACTAGAACCAGCCATGACAAGCATTGCCTTTCTAGTTACTCTGAGGGCTGAAAAAATCAAGTTTTTTTGCGCCGGAGCTTTGCCTACTTGATCCTTCCAGACACCCTGGAGTCTATTTGAGAAATCTGTGTTCCAATACACCGCACAACTACAGAAATCTCAGAGACATACCTGTGTTCCTATTACAACGCACAACTACAGGATATGCTCAATACAAGCAGACAATAGAACGCTATTTCTGGAAGACTTACCATATGCTATGGCTTGCAACAGTCTTAAATTTTAAGGATTTTTTGGCAGGGAGGTCATCGACATGAAGACCCATTTCTATTATGGTTTCGTTTTTCATTTTTTTGGAGGAATCCCCCATCAGCCCCCCTGTTTTTATTTATGCAAATTAGCAAATTTTTAAAAACCGTTTTTAATACCATAAATGAGAGTTTTGTCAGGTTCTGTAGCCAGTCCCAAGTCACTATGCCTGTCTGTAAAATTTTGGGATACTACTTTAACCAGGTAAATGTGTTATTATCGCGGAAACCTTAACTTTCGTTTTTTAATTTACTTCCTGGTTGGAGTTTTTAACTTCCTGTTTGAGGTTAGGGTAAGTTTTCTAGTTATCCTGAAATACAAAAAATTCAAGAAAAAAAGTGTATCTAAAGAGAAGGGGTGGCCTATTTTAAATACATTTTTCCATATTTTTCAAAAATAAAAAATGAAAAAAAAATTTTTTATTTTATTATTGTTATGTGTGTATACACCCGCTATCATCATTGTTGGCGTGGATATATTTATTCTTGTAAGACAGACAATTTCCGAAGGATTACGTGTATACAGATTGGGAGGTGCCCATAATAAAACATCTTTCTAAATATTACTTAAAATGTCTTTCCTTCAATATTAAAGGGTACATTTTTAAGAGTTTTAAAATTAATGATATTTTAAGGGAAGCAGAATCAAGGAGAGAAGCCTGTCCGGGCTAAACCCGGGCTGTACATTCTGCCTGCCCCTACTCTCTCATTTCTATGAGAGAAGGGAGGAGAGGAAAAGGGATCTAATTTCAACATCTATTTTCTCTGTTTGTATGCATTTTAAATCATTTTAATTCTTTAAAAATTGAGGGTATATTTTTAGAGATTATAATTAATGAAAATTAAGGGAGGCAGAGTCCGGGTCGTAGACTCTGTCCACCCACTCTCCCATTTTTATGAGAGAGGAGAGGAGAGGACAAAGGATCTAATTGCAGTGTCCATTTTCTCTGTTTTGTGTGGATTTTATTATCCTATTTTTTCTAAAGGGACTCATTTTCCTCGAAAGGGAATCATTTTTTCCGGAAGGGAGGTAATCCTCCTGGTGATCTGTTACAGTCACGGTTTCGTTTTTCACTTTTTTGGAGGAATCCCCCATCAGCCCCCCTGTTTTTATTTATGCAAATTAGCGAATTTTTAAAAACCGTTTTTAATACCATAAATGAGAGTTTTGTCAGGTTCTGTAGCCAGTCCCAAGTCACTATGCCTGTCTGTAAAATTTTGGGATACTACTTTAACCAGGTAAATGTGTTATTATCGCGGAAACCTTAACTTTCGTTTTTTAATTTACTTCCTGGTTGGAGTTTTTAACTTCCTGTTTGAGGTTAGGGTAAGTTTTCTAGTTATCCTGAAATACAAAAAATTCAAGAAAAAAAGTGTATTTAAAGAGAAGGGGTGGCCTATTTTAAATACATTTTTCCATATTTTTCAAAAATAAAAAATGAAAAAAAATTTTTTATTTTATTATTGTTATGTGTGTATACACTCGCTATCATCATTGTTGGCGTGGATATATTTATTCTTGTAAGACAGACAATTTCCGAAGGATTACGTGTATACAGATTGGGAGGTGCCCATAATAAAACATCTTTCTAAATATTACTTAAAATGTCTTTCCTTCAATATTAAAGGGTACATTTTTAAGAGTTTTAAAATTAATGATATTTTAAGGGAAGCAGAATCAAGGAGAGAAGCCTGTCCGGGCTAAACCCGGGCTGTACATTCTGCCTGCCCCTACTCTCTCATTTCTATGAGAGAAGGGAGGAGAGGAAAAGGGATCTAATTCCAATATCTATTTTCTCCGTTTGTGTTCATTTTATTATCCTGTTTTTTCTACAGGGACTCATTTTTATCGAAAGGGAATCATTTTTTTCAGCTGGGAGGTAATCCTCCCGATAGCCTGTTACCATATAGTCATGGTTTCGTTTTTTTATTTTTTTGGAGGAATTCCCCATCAGCCCCCCTGTTTTTATTTATGCAAATTAGCGAATTTTAAAATCCGTTATTAATACAATAAATGAGAGTTTTGTCTGGTTCTGTGGCCAGTCCCAAGTCACTATGCCTGTTTGTAAAATTTTGGGATACTGTTTTAACCAGGCAAGTGTGTTATTATCATGGAAACCTTAACTTTCGATTTTAAACTACTTCCTGGTTGGAGTTTTTAACTTCCTGTATGAGGTTAGGGTAAGTTTTCTAGTTATCCTGAAATACAAAAAATTCAAGAAAAAAAGTCTATTTAAAGAAAAGGGTGGTCTATTTTAAATACATTTTTTGATATTTTTCCAAAATTAAAAAATTAATATTTTTTTATTGTTATGTGTGTAAAAAACCGTTATCTTTACTGTTGGGGTGGGTATATTTATTTTTGTAAGATAGACAGTTTCCAAACGATTATGTGTATATAGATTGGAAGGTGCCCATAATAAAACACCTTTCCAAATATTACTTAAAAAATTGGTAAGATATAATTGTAATATATAAAAAAAGTTTTTCTTTTCAAGGGAAGCAGAGCCAAGGAGGGTTTTTGTGTATTTTCTCTGTTTGTGTGGGTCTGAAATTATTGTCTTTCTTTCAATATTAAAGGGTATATATTTAATTCCAATATCCAATTTGTGTGGATTTAATTATCTTGTTTTTTCTTGTTTTTTCTAAAGGGACTCAGAGCTGGGTTTATTCGGGCTTTGGCCATGAACAGAACCTGGTGGTTCCATTCCTTGGCCCTCGGCTTTGAATTTATCCCATATTGCCATCATTTTCCCTCTTTTTTAATTTTTTTAATAAAATTATATCATTTATAAAAGGTATGTGAACTTTATACAGTTTTCAAACAGCTTTTTATACCCTATACCATTTCAACAGGGTGTGGGTTTTGACAACATTTGTAAAGGAAAAAATAACCTTTCTATAAAAGGCAAAACTACACATTTTTGTTTTATAAGTTTTATCTTAATATTTCAGTTTATATCCATCACTTTGTTACAAAACAACAATTGTTTGTTTAAAGAAGAACTGTGTACATATGTTTCAAAACATCTTTAACAGGGCTAACATGTTTATAAAGTGTCTTTTTCATTCAAGCCATTCGGGAATTTTGTATCCAGTCTGGTGATCCACTGTTTTTCTGCCTCTTTCCTCTGGTGGGTTGTCCAGTCCTGTTTGTGTTGGAGTGGTCTCATGCATAAACTTCCGAAACCGTGTTTCTGGAAATGCTGCACCAGGTGGGTGTCTGCCTTGTGGTTGTGCACAATGTTATATTTGTGATGGGAGAGGCGGGTCCTTAGGGAGTTGCGTGTTTCCCCTATATAGTGCATGGGGCATTTTTTGCACCGGATGACATAAACACAATTGGATTGTGTCATGGGAATGTTTGGTGGCAACTGATAAACTGACCCTGTTGTCCTGTTTTTGGTTACTTTGAGGCCCCTGGGTTGTTTTGAGTGAGCCATTGGGGAAGTTAGTTTGGTCCTAACCAGTAGGTCTTTAAGGTTAGGGTTTTTTTTATAAGCCGAGATAATTTTGAAGCGATCCCCCAGTGCGGTGTTTTCCAGTAATTCCCTGAAATTCTTTTTTACCCTATAATTGACCTGTTTGGTATATTGAGAGTAAACCGAGATAAAGGGAATGATATGTTTGTCTTTCTCTCCTGGAGTCTTTTGGATCAACTTGTCCTGCTGGACTTGTTTGTTTATTTTTCGGAGGAAGGATCTAGAGTAACCCCTTTGTTTCAGTGCTGTAAAAAGGGTTTTTTCCGCTCTTTGTTTATCCTCCTGTTTGGAGCAGATTCTGTCAAACCTTAACAGTTGAGACTTAACGATACCCGGGAAAACATGCTTCGGATGAAAGCTTTGTCTATGGAGTAAGGCATGTGTGTCTGTCGGTTTGAAAAAGACTTTGGTTTGTAGTCTTCCAGTGTCTTCAAAGTCTGTGTCTTTATAGACAGTGGTGTCCAGGAAGTTGACCTCTAGGTTGTCTGTTACAGGTTCCACTATGATTGAAGTGTGGTGACCGTTAAGGGTTTCCACAAATTGTTCAAAGTCCTTTTTTGAGTGGGTCCAGATGCCCCAGATGTCGTCTAGGTACCTTAAGTATTGGGCTGGGAGTTTTTTACATTTTAAAAGAATGGTTTCTTCCCAGTCTGCCATATAAATGTTGGCATATGCAGGTGCAAATTTTTTGCCCATGGCTGTGCCCTTAATTTGGAGGTAGGTCTGATTATTAAATTGAAAATCATTTTTGGTTAGGCTTAAATGGAGTAGTTGAAGAATTTCGTCATCTGGACGCCCTGGTACTGGGTATTTGTCCATCCATTTTTGAATAGCAGTCATGCCCAGTTCTGTGTCTATGTTAGTGTATAGGCTGTTGACGTCCATTGTGAACAGTATACATGGTTCCTGTGTTTGCATGGCTCGTATTTTTTGGACAAAATCCTGCGTGTTTTTTAGATAACTCGAGTGTTTAACTGATAACGGAGTTAAGAATGAGTCTATGTACTCAGCAATGCCATAGCTTTCGCTACCACAGTCCGATACGATGGGGCGGCCTGGTGGTAAACTATGTGGGATCGTCCATTTTTCTTGCGGTTTGTGGATCTTGGGGAGAAGATAGAAATAACGTGGCCTGGAAGGACTTGTGCCTTTTAAATATGAAATCTGCTTTTTGTTTAAAGCTTTCTTTACATACAGGGTCTCCAGAATCTCGGCGATACGGATTGCAGTTTCAGGGTAAATCGGGTTTTTCAGGGTGATGTAGTAAGTTTTATCGTTCAGTTGGCGTAAGGCTTCCTGAATGTATTTGCTCCTATCCATGATTACCGTAGCGCTACCTTTATCAGCTGGTTTGATTATTATATCTGTTTTATTTATAAGTTCTTCCAACGCCTGTACCTCTTCTTGTGTGAGGTTTGTTGGGTTTTTGTCCTGTTTTGTTGTATTTACTACTGTCTGGTCGGTTTTAATCAGGGCCAGTAATTCTGGTGGTAATTTATCTGGTGTTGGTTCCCACATAGATTTTGTCATAAAAGGTTTTTGTTGGGGGGCTATTGTTGGTCCAAAGTAAGCGTATAGTTTCAGACGCCTATGGTATTCTGTTAAACTAGTTTGTAGGGAAACTCTTTGATTGTCTATGGTTTTGACTGATGGTATGAAAGAAAGACCTTTCTTTAAAAGTTGTTTCTGGATTGGTGTTAGGATGTAATGGGTTGACAGGTTAACGACCTCCCTGTCTAGTTGATCGGTCTTTCGCTGGGGCTGGCTAAGTCTAAAAAACCTCTCCATGATTCCCACATTGTTTGGCCCGTTGCGGCGGTCCAGTGTATTTTATCTGGTAATGTGTTGAATAGTTCTTTCTTTAGACGTGGGATGTGGCGCCCTGTTTCCTTAATAAGGAAATTCAAGGATCTGATGTTGCCTGAGATTTTTCCAGGCAAGTCCGTTGAACCATTAACAAGAGGGATGTAAATTTCAGCCTGAGGAAATTTAAGAGTTGCTGCTATTGACATAGCATTTAAATCTTTCCTGAGGAGGGTGGGATTCCCCTGCTGCCTGTTGTTGAGGCCGAATGAGAGGATGACTTTGGATACACTTTGTGTCAGAGGTGTCTGGTGTCTCAGGATGGTGGCTGCGTGGCTCATGTTGGCTCCCGGGTAGCAATCAACCTGAACTCTAGAGTCTTTGATGAGTGGGAGATTGGCCATATTGGAGTCCCCCATGATAATGACAGGTCGGCTTGGTGTTAGGTCCCAGTTAAGTGTTTTGTCGCCATTATGTTCATGTCTGTGATAATGTGGTTTGTTAGTCTGGTCGGTTTGGATAGTTGTTGGTATTATTGGGCTTAGTGACAAATTTTCTCCCGGGTTATGTCTTTGTTTCTTCTTCGCTGGTTCTTGGTTGTCCGTCTCGTCGTGGTTTGTCTCATTTGGTGTGAGTGGTTCAGCCGTGTCTTCCTCATCATCTTGGGTTAGGTCGATAGTCACTATCTCGGTTGTGGGTCTCAGGATTAAGGGTTTTTGTTCATTAGTGATTTCGTCATGTGCTATGTCAGTTTTACAAAGGTTTTTTATGGCCTCTTTTGCTTGTTCTAAGGTGGTTGTTTTGATTTGGTTCAGATCTTTTTTCACCCATCTTGTTGCCACAAGTAGTGCTCTTTCCCAATCCGTTTTGGGTAAGAGTAGGATTTCGTTCTGACAATCTGTTATTAGGGTTTTATAATGGTCCTCCAATATTTGCAATGTTGTGTAGGACCAGTTCTTCCCGTTGTAGTATTTTTTGAAGTCTGTCGTTTCATTGGGGCAAGCTGGGTAGACCCCTTTTATTATTGCGGTCTGTAGTTTTAGTAGCCCTTGTGGGACGGTTGAGTCTGGTGAGGAATTAGCATATTCCAGGTGGTGGTGAGCTTTTATAAAGCGGGCAAAAACTCTGATCAAGAGTTTGTAGTCCTTGAGGTTGGAGTTAGGGATCGACATGTCTCTGTCCTATTGAAAAAGTAGAGAGAAGTTTGGGAAAAAAATAATAATGTGGTAAGGCTGGGTAAGTTGGTTTATAAAATATATATAAAAAAAAAAAAAAAAAAAAAAAAAAAAAAAATATATATAAACTTTTTTGTTACAAAAACAATTTTTAACAGAAAATGTTTTTGAGAAGGGGAAGCAGAGTCAGGGAGAGAAGCCTGTTCGGGCAAGAGCCCTCCCCCGCCTGTTCGGGCTGACACTCTGCCTCCCCCTACTCTCTCACTTTCATGAGAGAAGAGGGGAGAGGAAAAGGGATCTATTCCTAGTGTTATCCTTTTGTTTGGATAGTCTTGTTTTCTGAAGGAAATCCAATCTGGGTTTGTTTTGATTTAGGGTTAGAATACATAAAAACGAGGAAGGATTTTTTCTTTAATTTTTAGGATTTGTAAGACACATTTCTTTTAAATCTTTAATGTATATTCTGGGTCTTGAGATGGTTTGATGTTAGTTTTCATTCTTTTTTTGTTTGTTTTTTTGTTGTTTTGGTAGGGATATGTGAATCGGTTTTCAAAGAGAGCAAGCTCATCCGATGGCTCTGGCAGGGTTAGGTTTAGAAAATCTATCTCGATGACTCCCCCTGCTTCGTCCGTCGACTGGGCAGTTTGGTCTAGGGAGCCAAAGGCAATGCACGGGCCGACGCGCGCCATCAATACTCTCCAGTCTCACATATCTCTTTCTTGTCGAATTTGTTTGTTTGATGTTGGGTTAGGGTTAGGTTTAGAAAATCTATCTCGATGACTCCCCCTGCTTCGTCCGTCGACTGGGCAGTTTGGTCTAGGGAGCCAAAGGCAATGCACGGGCCGACGCGCGCCATCAATACTCTCCAGTCTCACATATCTCTTTCTTGTCGAATTTGTTTGTTTGATGTTGTTTTATCAAAGCTGTAAAACATCAAAGTAAAAGATTGTTTCTGTTTTTGATATTAAGTAACTTTATTTTTCTGTATACTTGTCTAATATACCGGTTTATTTGGATTTTTTTGCTTTTATAATGGTTTTATTTATTATTGTCTTATTAAGATGATTTTAGTGTTCATTTGGCATGCCTTAGTTTTCTATTTAGTTTTATCCTGTATTGAAGATGAAGGATTGTTATTTATTTTATATTAAAAAGGTTTTATTTAGAATTGTTTGTTTTCGACCAGTGATTTAGACTATTATTTTAAAACTATTTTGTTTGCCTAGTCCTATATAAGGTGACACATCATCAGTAGTGTACCTCAGGGTCATTGGGTGTTTCGGCCATTACCACCAGACACCCTCTCCCAAGGAAGGCCCCGCCGGGGTTGATCAAACCCCAGGGTGTGTCCCACTAAGTTTATAGTAATCTAAGTGTAAGGTATTTTAGAATTCTGGTTTGTCGTTTTTAGGGATCAACTGATTTCGGGTTAGAGTTTCTAACTAATGTTTTTTTTAAGATAATTTTTTTAGGTCTAGAGTTTGATGGTTTAGGGTGTAACGGTTAGTTTAAGTGGTTAGGGTTTTTAGGCGTAGGATTGAACGGTTAGGTTTAGAATTAAGGTCACGTATAGGCTAAAGTGGTTCGATTTAGGGTTAGGGCTAGGTTTTAGGGTTAGGGACAAATGGTTAGGTTTAGGCGTAAGGATTGAATGGTTAGGTTTAGGATTAAGGTCATGTATAGGCATAAAGTGGTTAGATTTAGGGTTAGGTTTAGGGTTAGGGACAAATGGTTAAGTTTAGGCGTAGGGATTGAACGGTTAGGTTTAGGATTAAGGTCATGAATAGGCATAAATTGGTTAGATGTAGGGTTAGGGTTAGGTTTAGGTTTAGGGACAAAAGGTTAGGTTTAGGCGTAGGGTTGAGTGGTTAGGGTTAGGAGTTAGGATCCTGTCTAGGTCTAGAGTCTAAGAGGTTTTAGGGTTAGGGTTAGGGCTAGGGTTAGAAATTAGGTTTAGGCATAGGTTAAAACGGTTAGGGTTAGGTTTTAGGGTCATGTCTACGTCTAAATTAAAGCTGTTTAAGGTTGGGTTAAGGTTTAGTGGTTTATGTTCTAGGCATAAGTTTAATTTGTAATGATAAAGGTTATGTATAAGTAAAGAGTTTTATGTATAAGTAAAAAGTTTAAACGGTTTAAGGTTTTTTTTAAAAAAATTAGGCATTGATTAAAGATTTAAATTGAAATAAAAACTTGTTTCTTTTTTTCTTTTTCTCAGGTGGTGAGAGGAGCTCCTAGGTCCCGTTGCATCCACGGGCTGGTCACTAAGTTGGACCAGGGGATGGAAATTTGGGGGAAAGTGGCAATTTGAAGGAGTCCAATTTGTCTGGTTTTTTTTGGATAAGAGATTTCTGGTTTGGCGTGTGTAGAGCAGGAATGTACCGTTGTATGGGTGAGGCTATACCTCATAGAAGACTGGGCAACGTTTAAGGTCTTGATGCCCTAGACCACCACACCCCACGTGCTGTCCTAGAGTCGGACCTGGGGGGGCCGCATACTTACCACCTGCTCAGCACAGACTATTCGTTATCACCGCAAGGTATCCCTAGTCTGGCCAGTCAGGTTCTGAGAATCGGGGTTGTTTTCCTCTGGAAAGGTTTTTAAGTTTTACAGTTTTACACAAATAGAATACCATAGGAAGCTCCCACAAAACAACCAGAACCAGCCATGACAAGCATTGCCTTCCCAGTTATCATGAGGGTTTGGAGGAAACAAGGAATTTTTCGCCAGAGCTCTGCCTCCTTGACTCTCCATAGCTTCCATTAGGGTTAGGGTTAGGGTTAGGGTTAGGGTTAGGGTTAGGGTTAGGGTTAGGGTTAGGGTTAGGGTTAGGGTTAGGGTTAGGGTTAGGGTTAGGGTTAGGGTTAGGGTTAGGGTTAGGGTTAGGGTTAGGGTTAGGGTTAGGGTTAGGGTTAGGGTTAGGGTTAGGGTTAGGGTTAGGATTAGGGATGAAAGCACATTGGAGAAGGAGATATTCTTGAATAACTTTTTTTCTGAAGGTCGTAGAGACTTGGAAAGTGGTTTCTATTGAACTAATGTGGGTCCTGCGGATCGATTGGTGCCATCCCCGAGCTCCTACGACCTTCGGAAGGGGTCGAAGTAGCAAATGGCCGAAAAGCCGAGGAGATATTCTTGAATAACTTTTTTTGTGAAGGTCGTAGAGAGTGGGAGAGGGCATTTGTTTCTGGCAAGTGGGGTATTGCGCATCGATTGGTACCATTTTCGAGCTTCTACGACCTTCGGAAGGGGTCGAACGCCCAAATCCCCAAAAGTGGGAGGGGCTAGTTCGGAATTTCTGATTTCTGGTGGAATTTGTGTCGATCTTACCTGCATTCTTACCTTTCAGGTTGAACGAAGAGGGGCCTGATGTGTGTCCAGACCACTGCCTCCTTGGCCCCCCATGATTGGGCCCCCAGAAGAGATGATTGGGCCCCCAGAAGAGCTCCTGTGCCCCATACACCGCACGGCCCAAGGAGATGCTTCACTGTCATTCTTCCAAGCGACTGATTTTGGATTTCTCCAAGATTTGTCTAATGAGCTGTTTGATCTGTGGGGCACTTGTCTTGTGTGTGAGTTCACCTTGGTCATGGTTTTTCCTGAATTTAGGGTTTTGAATTTGATGTGATAAAATGACATTTCTGAGGAGAATTCTCTGTTGGGATGGTGAATATCCTGTAATTTTGAGTTTTGGTGTCTTCTATGCCGAGATATTTGAGAGAAACGGGATTGTAATTAGGCAGCCTCATTAGCATAGCCTGCTGAGGAGATATTCTAGAATAACTTTTGCTGTGAAGGTCGTAGAGACTTGGAAAGGGCGTCTGTCTCTACTAAATGGGGTACTGCGGATCGATTGGTACCATCGCCGAGCTTCTAGGACCTTGGGAAGGGGTCGAACGAGCGAATCTGAAAAGTGGGCGGGGTTAGGTTTAGGCAAGGGGTGGTGTGGGTTAGGGTTAGGGTTAGGGTTAGGGTTAGGGTTAGGGTTAGGATTAGGGATGAAAGCACATTGGAGAAGGAGATATTCTTGAATAACTTTTTTTCTGAAGGTCGTAGAGACTTGGAAAGTGGTTTCTATTGAACTAATGTGGGTCCTGCGGATCGATTGGTGCCATCCCCGAGCTCCTCCGACCTTCGGAAGGGGTCGAAGTAGCGAATGGCCGAAAACCCGAGGAGATATTCTTGAATAACTTTTTTTGTGAAGGTCGTAGAGAGTGGGAGAGGGCATTTGTTTCTGGCAAGTGGGGTATTGCGCATCGATTGGTACCATTTTCGAGCTTCTACGACCTTCGGAAGGGGTCGAACGCCCAAATCCCCAAAAGTGGGAGGGGCTAGTTCGGAATTTCTGATTTCTGGTGGAATTTGTGTCGATCTTACCTGCATTCTTACCTTTCAGGTTGAATGAAGAGGGGCCTGATGTGTGTCCAGACCACTGCCTCCTTGGCCCCCCATGATTGGGCCCCCAGAAGAGATGATTGGGCCCCCAGAAGAGCTCCTGTGCCCCATACACCGCACGGCCCAAGGAGATGCTTCACTGTCATTCTTCCAAGCGACTGATTTTGGATTTCTCCAAGATTTGTCTAATGAGCTGTTTGATCTGTGGGGCACTTGTCTTGTGTGTGAGTTCACCTTGGTCATGGTTTTTCCTGAATTTAGGGTTTTGAATTTGATGTGATAAAATGACATTTCTGAGGAGAATTCTCTGTTGGGATGGTGAATATCCTGTAATTTTGAGTTTTGGTGTCTTCTATGCCGAGATATTTGAGAGAAACGGGATTGTAATTAGGCCGCCTCATTAGCATAGCCTGCTGAGGAGATATTCTTGAATAACTTTTGTTGTGAAGGTCGTAGAGACTTGGAAAGGGCGTCTGTCTCTACCAAACGGGGTACTGCGGATCGATTGGTACCATCCCCGAGCTTCTAGGACCTTGGGAAGGGGTCGAACGAGCGAATCTGAAAAGTGGGCGGGGTTAGGTTTAGGCAAGGGGTGGTGTGGTTAGGGTAAGGGTCTAAGGAACCTGACTAGGCATAGAATCGAAGTCCAGAACCTCTGAATAAGAAAGTCGCTAAAACAGCTAGGGTTAAGGTAAGGATTAGGGATGAAAGCACATTGGAGAAGGAGATATTCTTGAATAACTTTTTTTCTGAAGGTCGTAGAGACTTGGAAAGTGGTTTCTATTGAACTAATGTGGGTCCTGCGGATCGATTGGTGCCATCCCCGAGCTCCTCCGACCTTCGGAAGGGGTCGAAGTAGCGAATGGCCGAAAACCCGAGGAGATATTCTTGAATAACTTTTTTTGTGAAGGTCGTAGAGAGTGGGAGAGGGCATTTGTTTCTGGCAAGTGGGGTATTGCGCATCGATTGGTACCATTTTCGAGCTTCTACGACCTTCGGAAGGGGTCGAACGCCCAAATCCCCAAAAGTGGGAGGGGCTAGTTCGGAATTTCTGATTTCTGGTGGAATTTGTGTCGATCTTACCTGCATTCTTACCTTTCAGGTTGAATGAAGAGGGGCCTGATGTGTGTCCAGACCACTGCCTCCTTGGCCCCCCATGATTGGGCCCCCAGAAGAGATGATTGGGCCCCCAGAAGAGCTCCTGTGCCCCATACACCGCACGGCCCAAGGAGATGCTTCACTGTCATTCTTCCAAGCGACTGATTTTGGATTTCTCCAAGATTTGTCTAATGAGCTGTTTGATCTGTGGGGCACTTGTCTTGTGTGTGAGTTCACCTTGGTCATGGTTTTTCCTGAATTTAGGGTTTTGAATTTGATGTGATAAAATGACATTTCTGAGGAGAATTCTCTGTTGGGATGGTGAATATCCTGTAATTTTGAGTTTTGGTGTCTTCTATGCCGAGATATTTGAGAGAAACGGGATTGTAATTAGGCCGCCTCATTAGCATAGCCTGCTGAGGAGATATTCTTGAATAACTTTTGTTGTGAAGGTCGTAGAGACTTGGAAAGGGCGTCTGTCTCTACCAAACGGGGTACTGCGGATCGATTGGTACCATCCCCGAGCTTCTAGGACCTTGGGAAGGGGTCGAACGAGCGAATCTGAAAAGTGGGCGGGGTTAGGTTTAGGCAAGGGGTGGTGTGGTTAGGGTTAGGGTTAGGGTTAGGGTTAGGGTTAGGGTTAGGGTTAGGGTTAGGGTTAGGGTTAGGGTTAGGGTTAGGGTTAGGGTTAGGGTTAGGGTTAGGGTTAGGGTTAGGGTTAGGGTTAGGGTTAGGGTTAGGGTTAGGGTTAGGGTTAGGGTTAGGGTTAGGTTTAGAAAATCTATCTCGATGACTCCCCCTGCTTCGTCCGTCGACTGGGCAGTTTGGTCTAGGGAGCCAAAGGCAATGCACGGGCCGACGCGCGCCATCAATACTCTCCAGTCTCACATATCTCTTTCTTGTCGAATTTGTTTTGTTTGATGTTGTTTTATCAAAGCTGTAAAACATCAAAGTAAAAGATTGTTTCTGTTTTCGATATTAAGTAACTTTATTTTTCTGTATACTTTTCTATTGTATCGGTTTATTTGGATTTTTTTGCTTTTATAATGGTTTTATTTATTATTGTCTTATTAAAACAGATTTTAGTGTTCATTTGGCATGCCTTAGTTTTCTATTTAGTCTTATCCTGTATTGAAGTTGAGGATTATTATTTATTTTGTATTAAAAAGGTTTTATTTAAAATTGTTTGTTTTTGACCAGTGATTTGGACTATTATTTTTTAAAACTATTTTGTTTGCCTAGTCCTATATAAGGTGACACATCATCAGTAGTGTACCTCAGGGTCATTGGGTGTTTCGGCCATTACCACCAGACACCCTCTCCCAAGGAAGGCCCCGCCGGGGTTGATCAAACCCCAGGGTGTGTCCCACTAAGTTTAGAGTAATCTAAATCTAAGGTATTTTTAGAAAGGGTTCTTGTTTGTCGCTTTTTAGGGATTAAGGTCATATAAAGTGGTTAGATTTAGGGTTAGGTTTAGGATTGGGGACAAGTGGTTAGGTTTAGGCGTAGGGTTGAGTGGTTAGGGTTAGGGTTTAGGATCCTGTCCAGGTCTAGAGTTTAAGTGGTTTAGGGTTAGGTTTAGGGCTAGGGTTAGAGATTTAGGTTTAGGTCTGGGTTAAAATGGTTAGGGTTAGTATTTAAGGTCATGTCTAGGTCTAAATGAAAGCTGTTTAAGGTTGGGTTAAGGTTAGTGGTTAATGTTTTAGGGATAGGTTTAATTTGTAACAATAAGAGTTCTGTGTAAGTATAAAGTTAAATAGGTAAGGTTTTTTTTGTTGTTCGGTATTGGTTAAATATTTAAATTGTTTAGGGCTAGGATTGAATCTAGTAATAAGGTGAATTGGTTAGATATAAGTATTTAATTTGGTGTAGAATTATAATTTCTAGGATAAATAGTTGAGGTAGGATTTTTCAAAGGAAAAATTTAAAAATTAAATATGATATTTAAATAAATACAAGTTTTCGTTCTAGTTTTTTCCAAAGGAATTTATATTTTTGTGTCCATGTTAATACTAATCAGAGTCAGATGAAAAAAATAATTTTATCTTCTTTACGGAGGTGGTGAGAGGAGCTCCTAGGTCCCGATGCATCCACGGGCTGGTCACTAAGTTGGACCAGGGGATGGAAATTTGGAGGAAAGTGACAATTTGAAGGAGTCCAATTTGTCTGGTTATTTTTGGAGAAAAGATTCTGGTTCGGCGTGTGTAGAGCAGAAATGTTTCGTTGTATGGGTGAGGCTATACCTCATAGAAGACTGGGCAACGTTTAAGGTCTTGATGCCCTAGACCACCACACCCCACGTGCTGTCCTAAAGTCGGACCTGGGGGGGCCGCATACTTACCACCTGCTCAGCACAGACTATTCGTTATCACCGCAAGGTATCCCTAGTCTGGCCAGTCAGGTTCTGAGAATCGGGCTTGTTTTCCTCCGGAAAGGTTTTTAAGTTTTTACAGTTTTACACAAATAGAAACCATAGGAAGCTCCCACAAAAAAACCAGAACCAGCCATGACAAGCATTGCCTTCCCAGTTATCATGAGGGTTTGGAGGAAACAAGGAATTTTTCGCCAGAGCTCTGCCTCCTTGACTCTCCATAGCTTCCATTAAGATGTCACCCCCAGAGGTAACCAGAACCAGCCATGACAAGCATTGCCTTTCTAGTCACTCTGAGGGCTGAAAAAAATCAAGTTTTTTGCGCCGGAGCTTTTGCCTACTTGATCCTTCCAGACACCCTGGAGTCTATCTGAGAAATCTGTGTTCCAATACACCGCACAACTACAGAAATCTCCGAGACATACCTGTGTTCCTATTACAACGCACAACTACAGGATATGCTCAAACAATCAGACAATTTGGCAGAGAGGTCATCCTCCTGATGATCTGTTACAGTCATGGTTTCGTTTTTCACTTTTTTTGGAGGAATCCCCCATCAGCCCCCCTGTTTTTATTTATGCAAATTAGCGAATTTTAAAATCCGTTTTTAATACCATAAATGAGTGTTTTGTCAGGTTCTGTAGCCAGTCCCAAGTCACTATGCCTGTTTGTAAAATTTTGGGATACTACTTTAACCAGGTAAATGTGTTATTATCGCGGAAACCTTAACTTTCGTTTTTTAATTTACTTCCTGGTTGGAGTTTTTAACTTCCTGTTTGAGGTTAGGGTAAGTTTTCTAGTTATCCTGAAATACAAAAAATTCAAGAAAAAAAGTGTATCTAAAGAAAAGGGGTGGCCTATTTTAAATAATTTTTTTCATATTTTTCAAAAATAAAAAATGAATATTTTTTAATTTTTTTATTATTGTTACGTGTGTATAAACCCGCTATCATCATTGTTGGCGTGGATACATTTATTCTGGTAGGACAGACAATAACCAAACGATTATGTGTATACAGATTGGGAGGTGCCCATAATAAAACATCTTTCTAAACATTATTTAAAAATTTGATAAGTTATAATTGCAATAAAAAAATTCTTTTAAAAAGGGAAGCAGAGTCAGGGAGAGAAGCCTGTTCGGGCAAGAGCTCCCCCCCGCCTGTTCGGGCTGACACTCTGCCTCCCCCTACTCTCTCATTTTCATGAGAGAAGAGGGGAGAGGAAAAGGGATCTATTTCTAATGTGAATTAAATTCTTGTTTTTCGGAGGAACTCAGGTCTGGGTTTGTTTGGGCTATGGCCATAAACAGAACTTGGTGATTCCATTCCTTGGCTGTCCGCCTTGAACTTTTTTAGTTCCTCTAATGCCTGTTCCTCTTCTGGCGTGAAGTTTGTCGGGTTTTTTCCTTATTTTGTCAATTTTAATATGACCTGATCAGTTTTAATTAGTGCCAGTAATTCTGGTGGTAGTTTATCTGGTGTTAATTCAGTCGTCTATGGTATTCTGTTAAGTTAGTTTGTAGGGAAACTCTTTGATTGTCTATGGTTTTGACTGATGGTATGAAAGAAAGACTTTTCTTTAAAAGTTGTCTTAAGGGTTTTTGTTTGTTAGCGATTTCGTCATGTGTTATGTCGGTTTTGCAAAGGTTTTTTATGGCGTCTTTCGCTTGTTCTAAGGTGGTTGTTTTGATTTGGTTCATGTCTTTTTTTCTCTTTCTTTTTTTTCACATATCTTGTCGCCACGAATAGTGTTCTTTCCCAATCTGCTTTAGGCAAGAGTAGGGTTTCGTTCCGACAGTCTGTGATTAGGGATTTGTTTTATGAAATCTGTTGTTTTGTTGGGGCAAGCTGGGTAGACCCCTTTAATAATCGCGGTCTGTAGTTTTAGCAGCCCTTGTGGGGTGGTTGAGTCTGGTTAGGAATTAGCATATTCCGGGTGGTTTTTCCTCATCATCTTGGGTCAGGTCGATAATCAATATATCGGTATGGGTCTGGGGATTTAAGGGTTTTTGTCCGTTTAGCAATTTCGTCCTGTGTTATGTCGGTTTTGCAAAGGTTTTTTATGGCGTATTTCACTTGTTCTAAGGTGGTTGTTTTGATTTGGTTCATGTCTTTTTTCACACATCTTGTCGCCACGAATAGTGCTCTTTATCAATCTGTTTTAGGTAAGAGTAGGGTTTCGTTCTAACAGTCTGTGATTAGAGATTTATAATGGTCCTCCAATATTTGCAATGTGGTATAGGACCAGTTCTTCCCGTTGTAGTATTTTTTGAAGACTGTTGGGGCAAGCTGGGTAGACCCCTTTAATAATGGGTAGACCCCTTTAATAATTTCGGTCTGTAGTTTTAGCAGCCCTTGCGGGGTGGTTGAGTCTGGTGAGGAATTAGCATATTCCAGGTGGTGGTGGGTTTTTATACAGCGAGCGAAGACTCTGAACAGGAGTTTGTAGTCCTTGAGGTCAGAGTTAGGGATCGACATGTCTCTCTCATATTGGAAAAATATATAGAAAAAAAAGGGGGGGGGGGGGGGGGGGGGTTTAAAAAAAGAGAAAAAAAGAAAAAAGAAAATAGTTGTGATAAGGTTGGGTAAGTTGGGTTTTTTTTAAAAAAATCTTTTTCTATTCTATTTTAAAAAATTTTTTTTACAAAAAAATGTTTTTTAGACGGGGAAGCAGAGTCAGGGAGAGAAGCCTGTTCGGGCAAGAGCTCTCCCCCGCCTGTTCGGGCTGACACTCTGCCTCCCCCTACTCTCTCACTTTCATGAGAGAAGAGGGGAGAGGAAAAGGGATCTATTCCTAGTGTTATCCTTTTGTTTGGATAGTCTTGTTTTCTGAAGGAAATCCAATCTGGGTTTGTTTAGATTTAGGGTTAGATATACATAAAATCGAGGAAGGATTTTTTCTTTAATTTTTAGGATTTGTAAGACACATTTCTTTTAAATCTTTAATGTATATTCTGGGTCTTGAGATGGTTTGATGTTAGTTTTCATTCTTTTTTTGTTTGTTTTTTTTGGTAGGGATATGTGAATCGGTTTTCAAAGAGAGCAAGCTCATCCGATGGCTCTGGCAGGGTTAGGTTTAGAAAATCTATCTCGATGACTCCCCCTGCTTCGTCCGTCGACTGGGCAGTTTGGTCTAGGGAGCCAAAGGCAATGCACGGGCCGACGCGCGCCATCAATACTCTCCAGTCTCACATATCTCTTTCTTGTCGAATTTGTTTTGTTTGATGTTGTTTTATCAAAGCTGTAAAACATCAAAGTAAAAGATTGTTTCTGTTTTCGATATTAAGTAACTTTATTTTTCTGTATACTTTTCTATTGTATCGGTTTATTTGGATTTTTTTGCTTTTATAATGGTTTTATTTATTATTGTCTTATTAAAACAGATTTTAGTGTTCATTTGGCATGCCTTAGTTTTCTATTTAGTCTTATCCTGTATTGAAGTTGAGGATTATTATTTATTTTGTATTAAAAAGGTTTTATTTAAAATTGTTTGTTTTTGACCAGTGATTTGGACTATTATTTTTTAAAACTATTTTGTTTGCCTAGTCCTATATAAGGTGACACATCATCAGTAGTGTACCTCAGGGTCATTGGGTGTTTCGGCCATTACCACCAGACACCCTCTCCCAAGGAAGGCCCCGCCGGGGTTGATCAAACCCCAGGGTGTGTCCCACTAAGTTTAGAGTAATCTAAATCTAAGGTATTTTTAGAAAGGGTTCTTGTTTGTCGCTTTTTAGGGATTAAGGTCATATAAAGTGGTTAGATTTAGGGTTAGGTTTAGGATTGGGGACAAGTGGTTAGGTTTAGGCGTAGGGTTGAGTGGTTAGGGTTAGGGTTTAGGATCCTGTCCAGGTCTAGAGTTTAAGTGGTTTAGGGTTAGGTTTAGGGCTAGGGTTAGAGATTTAGGTTTAGGTCTGGGTTAAAATGGTTAGGGTTAGTATTTAAGGTCATGTCTAGGTCTAAATGAAAGCTGTTTAAGGTTGGGTTAAGGTTAGTGGTTAATGTTTTAGGGATAGGTTTAATTTGTAACAATAAGAGTTCTGTGTAAGTATAAAGTTAAATAGGTAAGGTTTTTTTTGTTGTTCGGTATTGGTTAAATATTTAAATTGTTTAGGGCTAGGATTGAATCTAGTAATAAGGTGAATTGGTTAGATATAAGTATTTAATTTGGTGTAGAATTATAATTTCTAGGATAAATAGTTGAGGTAGGATTTTTCAAAGGAAAAATTTAAAAATTAAATATGATATTTAAATAAATACAAGTTTTCGTTCTAGTTTTTTCCAAAGGAATTTATATTTTTGTGTCCATGTTAATACTAATCAGAGTCAGATGAAAAAAATAATTTTATCTTCTTTACGGAGGTGGTGAGAGGAGCTCCTAGGTCCCGATGCATCCACGGGCTGGTCACTAAGTTGGACCAGGGGATGGAAATTTGGAGGAAAGTGACAATTTGAAGGAGTCCAATTTGTCTGGTTATTTTTGGAGAAAAGATTCTGGTTCGGCGTGTGTAGAGCAGAAATGTTTCGTTGTATGGGTGAGGCTATACCTCATAGAAGACTGGGCAACGTTTAAGGTCTTGATGCCCTAGACCACCACACCCCACGTGCTGTCCTAAAGTCGGACCTGGGGGGGCCGCATACTTACCACCTGCTCAGCACAGACTATTCGTTATCACCGCAAGGTATCCCTAGTCTGGCCAGTCAGGTTCTGAGAATCGGGCTTGTTTTCCTCCGGAAAGGTTTTTAAGTTTTTACAGTTTTACACAAATAGAAACCATAGGAAGCTCCCACAAAAAAACCAGAACCAGCCATGACAAGCATTGCCTTCCCAGTTATCATGAGGGTTTGGAGGAAACAAGGAATTTTTCGCCAGAGCTCTGCCTCCTTGACTCTCCATAGCTTCCATTAAGATGTCACCCCCAGAGGTAACCAGAACCAGCCATGACAAGCATTGCCTTTCTAGTCACTCTGAGGGCTGAAAAAAATCAAGTTTTTTGCGCCGGAGCTTTTGCCTACTTGATCCTTCCAGACACCCTGGAGTCTATCTGAGAAAGGGTTAGGGTTAGGGTTAGGGTTAGGGTTAGGGTTAGGGTTAGGGTTAGGGTTAGGGTTAGGGTTAGGGTTAGGGTTAGGGTTAGGGTTAGGGTTAGGGTTAGGGATGAAAGCACATTGGAGAAGGAGATATTCTTGAATAACTTTTTTTCTGAAGGTCGTAGAGACTTGGAAAGTGGTTTCTATTGAACTAATGTGGGTCCTGCGGATCGATTGGTGCCATCCCCGAGCTCCTCCGACCTTCGGAAGGGGTCGAAGTAGCAAATGGCCGAAAACCCGAGGAGATATTCTTGAATAACTTTTTTTGTGAAGGTCGTAGAGAGTGGGAGAGGGCATTTGTTTCTGGCAAGTGGGGTATTGCGCATCGATTGGTACCATTTTCGAGCTTCTACGACCTTCGGAAGGGGTCGAACGCCCAAATCCCCAAAAGTGGGCGGGGCTAGTTCGGAATTTCTGATTTCTGGTGGAATTTGTGTCGATCTTACCTGCATTCTTACCTTTCAGGTTGAATGAAGAGGGGCCTGATGTGTGTCCAGACCACTGGCTCCTTGGCCCCCCATGATTGGGCCCCCAGAAGAGATGATTGGGCCCCCAGAAGAGCTCCTGTGCCCCATACACCGCACGGCCCAAGGAGATGCTTCACTGTCATTCTTCCAAGCGACTGATTTTGGATTTCTCCAAGATTTGTCTAATGAGCTGTTTGATCTGTGGGGCACTTGTCTTGTGTGTGAGTTCACCTTGGTCATGGTTTTTCCTGAATTTAGGGTTTTGAATTTGATGTGATAAAATGACATTTCTGAGGAGAATTCTCTGTTGGGATGGTGAATATCCTGTAATTTTGAGTTTTGGTGTCTTCTATGCCGAGATATTTGAGAGAAACGGGATTGTAATTAGGCAGCCTCATTAGCATAGCCTGCTGAGGAGATATTCTTGAATAACTTTTGTTGTGAAGGTCGTAGAGACTTGGAAAGGGCGTCTGTCTCTACCAAACGGGGTACTGCGGATCGATTGGTACCATCCCCGAGCTTCTAGGACCTTGGGAAGGGGTCGAACGAGCGAATCTGAAAAGTGGGCGGGGTTAGGTTTAGGCAAGGGGTGGTGTGGTTAGGGTAAGGGTCTAAGGAACCTGACTAGGCATAGAATCGAAGTCCAGAACCTCTGAATAAGAAAGTCGCTAAAACAGCTAGGGTTAAGGTAAGGATTAGGGATGAAAGCACATTGGAGAAGGAGATATTCTTGAATAACTTTTTTTCTGAAGGTCGTAGAGACTTGGAAAGTGGTTTCTATTGAACTAATGTGGGTCCTGCGGATCGATTGGTGCCATCCCCGAGCTCCTCCGACCTTCGGAAGGGGTCGAAGTAGCAAATGGCCGAAAACCCGAGGAGATATTCTTGAATAACTTTTTTTGTGAAGGTCGTAGAGAGTGGGAGAGGGCATTTGTTTCTGGCAAGTGGGGTATTGCGCATCGATTGGTACCATTTTCGAGCTTCTACGACCTTCGGAAGGGGTCGAACGCCCAAATCCCCAAAAGTGGGCGGGGCTAGTTCGGAATTTCTGATTTCTGGTGGAATTTGTGTCGATCTTACCTGCATTCTTACCTTTCAGGTTGAATGAAGAGGGGCCTGATGTGTGTCCAGGGTTAGGGTTAGGGTTAGGGTTAGGGTTAGGGTTAGGGTTAGGATTAGGGATGAAAGCACATTGGAGAAGGAGATATTCTTGAATAACTTTTTTTCTGAAGGTCGTAGAGACTTGGAAAGTGGTTTCTATTGAACTAATGTGGGTCCTGCGGATCGATTGGTGCCATCCCCGAGCTCCTCCGACCTTCGGAAGGGGTCGAAGTAGCAAATGGCCGAAAACCCGAGGAGATATTCTTGAATAACTTTTTTTGTGAAGGTCAGGGTTAGGGTTAGGGTTAGGGTTAGGGTTAGGGTTAGGGTTAGGGTTAGGTGAAAACGGTAATATCCGTTGACCCGACAAGTCAGGTCAAACGTTATGCACGGGCCCTCCTGGGACATGGGATGCCCCTCACTTGGTAAAATAGGGTTAGGGTTAGGGTTAGGGTTAGGGTTAGGGTTAGGGTTAGGGTTAGGGTTAGGATTAGGGATGAAAGCACATTGGAGAAGGAGATATTCTTGAATAACTTTTTTTCTGAAGGTCGTAGAGACTTGGAAAGTGGTTTCTATTGAACTAATGTGGGTCCTGCGGATCGATTGGTGCCATCCCCGAGCTCCTACGACCTTCGGAAGGGGTCGAAGTAGCGAATGGCCGAAAAGGGTTAGGGTTAGGGTTAGGGTTAGGGTTAGGGTTAGGGTTAGGGTTAGGGTTAGGGTTAGGGTTAGGGTTAGGGTTAGGGTTAGGGTTTAGGGTTAGGGTTAGGGTTAGGGTTAGGGTTAGGGTTAGGGTTAGGGTTAGGGTTAGGGTTAGGGTTAGGGTTAGGGTTAGGGTTAGGGTTAGGGTTAGGGTTAGGGTTAGGGTTAGGGTTAGGGTTAGGGTTAGGGTTAGGGTTAGGGTTAGGGTTAGGGTTAGGGTTAGGGTTAGGGTTAGGGTTAGGGTTAGGGTTAGGGTTAGGTAAGAACGGTAATATCCGTGGACCGACCCCGTCGGTCCAACGTTATGCACGGGCCCTCCTGGAACATAGGGTGCCCCTCACTTGGTAAAATAACCTTGTACAAACACTATTAAATATAGTTGTCTTTACGTGTGGGTAGGTTTCTAAAGAAGCTATCCCCTTTTACACGGTAGGTGGTAGTCTTAGTTCTCAGGTGAGTATAATCGTCTCAAATTAGAGTTTAGGTAGTTCTCAAATGAGTATAATATTCTCAAATTAGAGTTATAGGTGGTTCCAAAAATTCTGCTACAATGCAGTTGTTATAAGTAGACCATTTGCCATCATTAAATCATCCCTAGTTGGGGTAGGTAATTCCTCTTATTTTCCTTTTTTCAGGTAAGGCAATTACATAGGTAAGTATCAGTTAATACTGTAATAACACATCCATAGTTGCAATCTTTAAGCCCGCCGCGACGTTTCGATTGAAATAAATCTTCTTCAGGCTTGGGCTTAAGATGTGTGATAAGTGGTAATAAACACAAGTCATTTTGCTTTGTTTGTGATGAGTGCATGGAGCATTTTGTCCTATGCTGGCTGAGGTCAGAGTGAGCAGTGAGCTGTTTGCTGATCTGCCTTATATACTCTCTGCCTCTGTTAGACTCCTCCCCTTTCTTTTACAAAACTCTTTTCGAGACAATGTGAAGGGTGGATCCAATTGAAATGTGAGGTAGGTAATTCCTTTTCTTAAGGTAATTACCAGGTAAGTATTTGTCATATTATTATGTTAATGTTTTTTTCTGTTTGAAATAAAACATGTAGTAAATCCAATGGTGTTGTCTGTAATTCCTTCTTTATACCTTTTTTCAGGTGAGGTAATTACACAGGTGAATATTCTGTATTGTAGTTATGTACATGTTTCTCTGGTTTGAAATAAAACATGTAATAAACCAATTGGTGTTGTTAGTGGATAATTCCTCCCTTTTTCCTCTTTACAGTTAAAAAAGGAAAAAAGATGAATACTCCGTAGTGTTTAAATCTCAGTTATTCCACCTTCCACTACCCAGCCAAAACCATGCCTTTCTTCATATTTACACTGTCCAACAGCATCGTCCCTGAACCAGATGGGATGGGGGTTAGGATGAGGGCAAGGGGTCCTGTGGTTAGGGTTAGGGTAAGGGGTCCTGGGGTTAGGGTTAGGGTAAGAGGATTTGGGGTAGGGGTAGTAGAAAGCAGGGTCCGTCGGGAGCCGTTAATTCCTTGGCCTCTTTCTCGCCAGTTGCTTGTGGGAAACGATTCCTAAAAATTGGACAGCATCGGTCCAACATGGAGAAGACTAAAGCAGTGTTTTAGAAGGGCACCCCAATGCTGTTCCAGGCGGCACTGGCCAGGGTTAGGTAAGAACGGTAATATCCGTGGACCGACCCCGTCGGTCCAACGTTATGCACGGGCCCTCCTGGAACATAGGGTGCCCCTCACTTGGTAAAATAACCTTGTACAAACACTATTAAATATAGTTGTCTTTACGTGTGGGTAGGTTTCTAAAGAAGCTATCCCCTTTTACACGGTAGGTGGTAGTCTTAGTTCTCAGGTGAGTATAATCGTCTCAAATTAGAGTTTAGGTAGTTCTCAAATGAGTATAATATTCTCAAATTAGAGTTATAGGTGGTTCCAAAAATTCTGCTACAATGCAGTTGTTATAAGTAGACCATTTGCCATCATTAAATCATCCCTAGTTGGGGTAGGTAATTCCTCTTATTTTCCTTTTTTCAGGTAAGGCAATTACATAGGTAAGTATCAGTTAATACTGTAATAACACATCCATAGTTGCAATCTTTAAGCCCGCCGCGACGTTTCGATTGAAATAAATCTTCTTCAGGCTTGGGCTTAAGATGTGTGATAAGTGGTAATAAACACAAGTCATTTTGCTTTGTTTGTGATGAGTGCATGGAGCATTTTGTCCTATGCTGGCTGAGGTCAGAGTGAGCAGTGAGCTGTTTGCTGATCTGCCTTATATACTCTCTGCCTCTGTTAGACTCCTCCCCTTTCTTTTACAAAACTCTTTTCGAGACAATGTGAAGGGTGGATCCAATTGAAATGTGAGGTAGGTAATTCCTTTTCTTAAGGTAATTACCAGGTAAGTATTTGTCATATTATTATGTTAATGTTTTTTTCTGTTTGAAATAAAACATGTAGTAAATCCAATGGTGTTGTCTGTAATTCCTTCTTTATACCTTTTTTCAGGTGAGGTAATTACACAGGTGAATATTCTGTATTGTAGTTATGTACATGTTTCTCTGGTTTGAAATAAAACATGTAATAAACCAATTGGTGTTGTTAGTGGATAATTCCTCCCTTTTTCCTCTTTACAGTTAAAAAAGGAAAAAAGATGAATACTCCGTAGTGTTTAAATCTCAGTTATTCCACCTTCCACTACCCAGCCAAAACCATGCCTTTCTTCATATTTACACTGTCCAACAGCATCGTCCCTGAACCAGATGGGATGGGGGTTAGGATGAGGGCAAGGGGTCCTGTGGTTAGGGTTAGGGTAAGGGGTCCTGGGGTTAGGGTTAGGGTAAGAGGATTTGGGGTAGGGGTAGTAGAAAGCAGGGTCCGTCGGGAGCCGTTAATTCCTTGGCCTCTTTCTCGCCAGTTGCTTGTGGGAAACGATTCCTAAAAATTGGACAGCATCGGTCCAACATGGAGAAGACTAAAGCAGTGTTTTAGAAGGGCACCCCAATGCTGTTCCAGGCGGCACTGGCCAGGGTTAGGTAAGAACGGTAATATCCGTGGACCGACCCCGTCGGTCCAACGTTATGCACGGGCCCTCCTGGAACATAGGGTGCCCCTCACTTGGTAAAATAACCTTGTACAAACACTATTAAATATAGTTGTCTTTACGTGTGGGTAGGTTTCTAAAGAAGCTATCCCCTTTTACACGGTAGGTGGTAGTCTTAGTTCTCAGGTGAGTATAATCGTCTCAAATTAGAGTTTAGGTAGTTCTCAAATGAGTATAATATTCTCAAATTAGAGTTATAGGTGGTTCCAAAAATTCTGCTACAATGCAGTTGTTATAAGTAGACCATTTGCCATCATTAAATCATCCCTAGTTGGGGTAGGTAATTCCTCTTATTTTCCTTTTTTCAGGTAAGGCAATTACATAGGTAAGTATCAGTTAATACTGTAATAACACATCCATAGTTGCAATCTTTAAGCCCGCCGCGACGTTTCGATTGAAATAAATCTTCTTCAGGCTTGGGCTTAAGATGTGTGATAAGTGGTAATAAACACAAGTCATTTTGCTTTGTTTGTGATGAGTGCATGGAGCATTTTGTCCTATGCTGGCTGAGGTCAGAGTGAGCAGTGAGCTGTTTGCTGATCTGCCTTATATACTCTCTGCCTCTGTTAGACTCCTCCCCTTTCTTTTACAAAACTCTTTTCGAGACAATGTGAAGGGTGGATCCAATTGAAATGTGAGGTAGGTAATTCCTTTTCTTAAGGTAATTACCAGGTAAGTATTTGTCATATTATTATGTTAATGTTTTTTTCTGTTTGAAATAAAACATGTAGTAAATCCAATGGTGTTGTCTGTAATTCCTTCTTTATACCTTTTTTCAGGTGAGGTAATTACACAGGTGAATATTCTGTATTGTAGTTATGTACATGTTTCTCTGGTTTGAAATAAAACATGTAATAAACCAATTGGTGTTGTTAGTGGATAATTCCTCCCTTTTTCCTCTTTACAGTTAAAAAAGGAAAAAAGATGAATACTCCGTAGTGTTTAAATCTCAGTTATTCCACCTTCCACTACCCAGCCAAAACCATGCCTTTCTTCATATTTACACTGTCCAACAGCATCGTCCCTGAACCAGATGGGATGGGGGTTAGGATGAGGGCAAGGGGTCCTGTGGTTAGGGTTAGGGTAAGGGGTCCTGGGGTTAGGGTTAGGGTAAGAGGATTTGGGGTAGGGGTAGTAGAAAGCAGGGTCCGTCGGGAGCCGTTAATTCCTTGGCCTCTTTCTCGCCAGTTGCTTGTGGGAAACGATTCCTAAAAATTGGACAGCATCGGTCCAACATGGAGAAGACTAAAGCAGTGTTTTAGAAGGGCACCCCAATGCTGTTCCAGGCGGCACTGGCCAGGGTTAGGTAAGAACGGTAATATCCGTGGACCGACCCCGTCGGTCCAACGTTATGCACGGGCCCTCCTGGAACATAGGGTGCCCCTCACTTGGTAAAATAACCTTGTACAAACACTATTAAATATAGTTGTCTTTACGTGTGGGTAGGTTTCTAAAGAAGCTATCCCCTTTTACACGGTAGGTGGTAGTCTTAGTTCTCAGGTGAGTATAATCGTCTCAAATTAGAGTTTAGGTAGTTCTCAAATGAGTATAATATTCTCAAATTAGAGTTATAGGTGGTTCCAAAAATTCTGCTACAATGCAGTTGTTATAAGTAGACCATTTGCCATCATTAAATCATCCCTAGTTGGGGTAGGTAATTCCTCTTATTTTCCTTTTTTCAGGTAAGGCAATTACATAGGTAAGTATCAGTTAATACTGTAATAACACATCCATAGTTGCAATCTTTAAGCCCGCCGCGACGTTTCGATTGAAATAAATCTTCTTCAGGCTTGGGCTTAAGATGTGTGATAAGTGGTAATAAACACAAGTCATTTTGCTTTGTTTGTGATGAGTGCATGGAGCATTTTGTCCTATGCTGGCTGAGGTCAGAGTGAGCAGTGAGCTGTTTGCTGATCTGCCTTATATACTCTCTGCCTCTGTTAGACTCCTCCCCTTTCTTTTACAAAACTCTTTTCGAGACAATGTGAAGGGTGGATCCAATTGAAATGTGAGGTAGGTAATTCCTTTTCTTAAGGTAATTACCAGGTAAGTATTTGTCATATTATTATGTTAATGTTTTTTTCTGTTTGAAATAAAACATGTAGTAAATCCAATGGTGTTGTCTGTAATTCCTTCTTTATACCTTTTTTCAGGTGAGGTAATTACACAGGTGAATATTCTGTATTGTAGTTATGTACATGTTTCTCTGGTTTGAAATAAAACATGTAATAAACCAATTGGTGTTGTTAGTGGATAATTCCTCCCTTTTTCCTCTTTACAGTTAAAAAAGGAAAAAAGATGAATACTCCGTAGTGTTTAAATCTCAGTTATTCCACCTTCCACTACCCAGCCAAAACCATGCCTTTCTTCATATTTACACTGTCCAACAGCATCGTCCCTGAACCAGATGGGATGGGGGTTAGGATGAGGGCAAGGGGTCCTGTGGTTAGGGTTAGGGTAAGGGGTCCTGGGGTTAGGGTTAGGGTAAGAGGATTT